>NW_026555065.1:27090000-27302500 GCF_021234165.1 Pteronotus mesoamericanus
CTCAAATAGTTTTAGAAGAGAAAAATAAATATATCCTTGTTTTCCACACTATGTGTGTTGTTCCCAAAAGAATGACTGTTTTGGTTCATCAGTGAATTCACTATCCAAGAGAGACTGTGGTATATTTTAAACCTGTTGGGCCAATGAGAAAAGAACCGCGCTGGAGACCGAGACCATGGTGAACGTGTGGCTGAACCTCATCCCTCGGACTCCAGCTTCAAGAATGTGTTTTCATGCCCGGCCTTTGTTCCTCCATAAATGTGTCCTTTAGTTTCAAACAGATCTTTATAGTTTGTGCTTCATAAGCCAATTCTTACTATTATTTTGGGGGACTCTTCTTCAAAGAGCTTGCCAATGAAGATTTAAAGACAAAGCAGGAGCTTCTTCCAGGAGTTCTAAGCCTTGGCTGTGGACAAAACAATCTTAAGTTGGGCAGCTTTCCTCAACACACAAAAAGTTAATGGTCATAGCACCACAACTAGGACTTTATCAGAAACTCAAAGCTTGGGGGATAAAAAAGGAGCAAGAGAATACTGTAACAAACTTCGTACAGAGTTCGGTCTATTAATTGTTTCATGTTAGATATTCTATGTGTTTACCTCAATTGAAAAAAAGAAAAGAATGTTTTTGCTAGTATCAGATCTGCTGTGGAATTGGTATTGTATGTCCATGAATTCTTCTTTTCTCAGCACGTGTTCCTCACTAGAAGAAAATGCTGTTACCTTTAAGCTTTGTCAAATTTACATTAAAATACTTGTATGAGGACTGTGACGTTATGTTAAAAAAAAGGTGTTAAGTCACAAAATGCGGTAATAAATATTTCATTTTTGATTTTTTGTTAGGCTTTTGTGTTTTTCATAGTTCTGAGGTGAGGTGGTACAATGCCTACTATATATGATGTTCAAAGTAGCTGATAGTTTCATTCCCGGAGGTTGAGCATATTTGAAATCTACCAACAATTTTTAAGGTAACAATCACTAGCCTATGTGTGTTTATTTAGCCTGTAAATTCTCTCAACAGAAAACGGCTAAAGGTATGAAATTCTGTGTGTGTGTCTATGAGCCAGGTTGAAGGATCACCTTCAACATGTCCAACCTCCTTTTTAAATGCATGATGTTAAAAAAAAAAAAAACTTTTAGAGAAAGCTTTTTATGTTCCTCTTCTGCCAAAGTAAAGGGCTTTCGCAGAGTTAATTTTACCTAATAAGAAATAACTAACGTCTGTGCTCAAAGATAATTCATCTGCCTGTTTTTTCTCTGTCTTACTCAAATACTGTTGAATATGTAAATTAACATTTACATATAGCTGTCCATAGCTGAGTAAACAACTTCTATAGAGTTTGAAATCCTGACTTGAAAAGATTACTTAATCATTGATATTGAATATATATTTTATTATAATGTCTTTTTATTTCAGACACCTACATGTGCAGGCATGCTGGTGTGACTTGGTGACTAAACTTAATTTTTTCCCTAAAACAACAAAGCAGGCAACACCATGTTTTTTTCAAAATCTCATGCAACATTCCTGAAAATCTGTGTCATTAGCTGGCTGATATTGCACAAACAGTGCCTGCCAAAGTGTACAAAGTGAAACAAAAGTGTGAGGTATTTGCATGCCCCCTCAATTTTTCTAGTAAATACACTGTCCTGGAATTTTGTAACACCTAAATTCTAAATCATATGTTTAGAAGAGATAATGTAGGCTCTAGGAAGTAGTATACCTTGATAGGGGAATACTTCACTATCTCAGAAATCCAAGTTTGTATCTTATTTAGGGTTCCTCCATCTTCTCATTGCAGAAAACATTAATAGAAGTTGTATACAAAAGAACAAGGAACTAAACTTCTATTGTTTTTAGATAGGTAGAATTTTTATAAGTATGTGCTGCTGTTTAAACACAGAAATAATGTTTCTGATATAAACTAACTGATAATGGAGAAATTCTGTGCCGCTTGGAAAAGAGAGAGCTTCCCTCCCATTTTTGTTTTTCCACTTCACGTGGAGTCTTTTTGTAAAATTTAAATATTTGTATACTTCTACTTTCAGTGCTTTTGGGTAAATTTTGACACGTTCTCCACTATAAATTAACTCTCACATCAGCTGAACTTTTATTGTTTTGGCAAAGTTTTTCTTCCTTTCAACAAAGTAAATGCTGAAGGATTTACTTGCTAATTGGCTCACGCTCAGGAAGTGTTTCATGCAATTATTAATAAGCTATTTCATCGAAGTTTAGATCTCGGAGCTCTCTCCCCTTTTTTAATGAATAAAATGATCTCAGGTGTAGTTTCTTCAACAAAACCACATCCTCTCATGGTACCCTTTTTAAATATTTGGAGATGAAGAAGAATTTTAATAACATTTGTTTGCATTTTCTTGCAATATGCCAAGGCTGAGAGGTGGTAGAGTTGTCCAATTTGTACAGTGCTTTTTCATACTACCTCGGAAAGCACTTGCTCCTATCTCGGGTTTACTATTTAGTATAAAGAGTTCCGATTTGGGTATATTTAAGAAAGACTCAGCTGTCAAAAGCAAAGAAACTGGGAATGGTGTTTTGACAACCATATAGTGTTAAAGGAAATACTGTAGTCTGAATAAAATTGCTTATGTTCTCCAAAACAAGAGTAATATAAAAACACTTTTTATTTATATGGAAAAGCAAAAGCAGAAATAAATTCCAAAGGTTTCCCTTTCTTCAAGAAATTCTGAGAGAACTGCAGTTGCCATCTGTTAAGGGTTTGGAATTGAGCAAGAAGCCACATTTTAAGGGAAAAAGAGAGCAAGACCAGGAAAGTCTGTGTCTTCCAGCCACCGCGTCCACCCCCACCACTCCCGTCTCCCCAGCTCACCCGGCTCGGCTTTGCCCAGGAGAGGCCACCAGTATCCTCCTAGCCTCCGCGGCCCCTCCCGCCCCCGTGGGCCTGCTAACCCGGAGCAGATTTGGGAAGGGAAATGTGGCTAATATCTCTAGCAGCTGTCAGAGGAGGGACCTTGCTTCAAAGGGACGGGACAGGGATCCTCCACAAGTTCCCCATTAGTCTTGCAGGCCAGCAATTTGATAAGGAGCCTGGACCTCCGCTGCAAGTTGCCAATGTGTTAGAAAGGCCAGTGTCGACGTGCGCAGTGGCCCTGGTTCTGCAGCCACCGCCTCCCGACGCCCCCGAGCCGCGCCGGGGCGGACGTGCGTCCCGGAGCCTGGGGAGGCAGGGGCGGGGGCGGAGGCGTGCAGACTCTCCACCTGCGAGCCCGGCGGCCCGCCCTCACCTGGCCTTCCCTGGGCGTGTGCGTGTTAGGCAGAGGTAGACAGCAGGGCCTGGAATTGACCGGGGGGCGGGGGGGACAGCCGGGCCCCTGACAGCTGCAGTCAGGACTCGGGGCGTCGCGCGCGACCGTCGGGGCCGGGCTGGAGGGCGCGGCGGCCGGGGGAAGCGCGGGTCTGATGGCGGAGGCCGGTCCGCGTGCGATGAGAATGGAGACCGTCGGGGCAGTGTTTGAAGGGAGGTTTTAATATTAATAGTTTCGGTGTAGAGACAGAAGGGAGATTGCGTCTACGGCTCCTCGGGGCAGACTCTGGGTGACAGCGATGATGGATGATCCGGCGGAGCCCAGCGGCTCCTCCCCTCCAGCCCCAACAGTGTCAAAGCTACTTTAGCTGAAGCTTTAGAAATAAAATAAATAAACAGCATCACCCCCCTTCCTCTTCATACACCTCCACCCCGCACCCCCCGCTTTCCGACATCGATTTATGGATCATTATGAATCAATTACTGTTCTCAATACTTTCCCATTGGCCTAAATAAAACAGTCCACAGATGAAAACGTGGGGTTCTGTGGGGATTTTTTTCCCCCCTGACAGGGACAATCGCAAAATCCATTATCTCATAATCAGAGGCACTGGGTGAGGAGGTGAAGAGAAAGGAAGGGGTCGCCCAGTAAATAACTGGGGGCGGGGGGACGCTGGGAAGGGGGCCGTCGCCCAGCTGCTGTCTTTGTTCGGTTGGGTTTGGTTTGTTTGTTGTTTGTTTGGGGGGGGTTTTTCCCCCCCTCTCTCTTTTGAACGTGGGACCCGCGTGAGAATGAGATGCCCACAGGTTTTGCAAGCTAGTCATTGAACTCCTTAGGAGAAACCTATTTGAATGTGTGTCTCGGCAAACATCAGACGTTGGTGGTGGTGAGGTCGCACATGGGAAAAGGTGTGGAGGAATGGGTCCCGTCTGGAGCGTGGATTTGCACTTTGTTGTGAGCAACTGTGCGAGGGGCTGCTGCTGAGAAGGGGTCCCCCCTCCCTCACAGTCCGCCTCGCTCCCCGTCGTTGGCTGTTTTTGTGGTTGGAACTGGTTTGGATCTGGGACCGGCCGTCCCCGTCCGCCCCCACCCCCACCTCGGCCGCCCCAGGCTTTTCTTCCCTCTCTGGCCCCTTCCTCGGCGGTGCTCGAGGTTCTCTAGGTGTTTCTATGACTACATTGTGTGTGTGGGAGGGTCAGATGTGGGGGTTGCCCGCGAGAGGGCCGTTCCTGGGCGATCATTTATCAATGTCACCCACATAATGATTCTCTCTGCAGCCTCCTATTGATGAGGATAATTACATTAGCTCAGAGTGACTGATCAATGAAAAACCACCACACAAAAACTTCTTTACTCCTCTATAATACCAAAAACCGATACAGAAATAACATAGAAAGCCTGATTTTTCTTTCCCTTCCCTATCCACCAATGGATTCTGCCCCCCCCCACCCCCAAAGGACGTGGGAGTAAAGTAAGAAAATAGACCCAGGTTTTTTTCCTTTCAAGGAGGATGCAATTTTGCCCGTGAATGCATTTTCTTAAATGTTTTGGCTTCATTCCTTCTTTGGTAAAGAATATCAACGGATTGGCTAATGTGAGTTGCTTTTACACTCGTCTGTGGTTTTCCGTTCTTTTTATTTCTTTCTTCCATTTGGGTATTTTTTTTTTCTGAAAATAAGACAATTCTTTTATAAATAACTGAAAAGGGAAATTAATCTAAGTCCCCTCTCTCTTTTCTTTCCTTTCTTTTTCTTTCTTTGTATCTTTCTTTTCTTTTCGTTATTTTGGGGGGGGGCGGTAAAGTGTTTGCCTAAGTCGGGTTATCTTTTGTCTTTATCACTTCATAAAGTAGCGCAATTAAAGATGTGATGTTGCATGGGTGTAAAGGTGGATCCATAATATGGCGACATAATACGCTATATTCTCGCTTGAAAGTTCATAGCTAAATTACGACTTCGCTTTTTCTAGACCTTAAAAATCAATATTTTCTCAATTAGAGAGAATTTTAATGCTTTACTTGTGAGTTGTTAAAGGCACTGTAAATTTTATTGTACTGCTTCTTGGCTTCAGAATAGATGCAGGAGACTGGTTGGTTCTCGTGGTCTTTTCCTCTCCCAGGAACATCAGTGTGTCAGATCAAATGCACGCAACAAAGGTAAGGAGGGTTCCTAGAGGGACACAGCAAAGAGTGGGAGCCCGCCAGGCAGCCCTCCAGTGCCAGAGGCCATTGTCTTAAATATTTCACCTCTCTGGGTCCCACCTCCTGAAAGTGACAGAAATGTCCATTTTACTCCAACACTTCCCCAGGAGGAGCAGTTCCACTCCCATGTACTCTTTGATAGTCAGAAAAGAGGCTGCATTTGGGGAGCCTTCTAAACTCTTCCCAATGCGCCCCCCCCACCTTTCTCTTTCCTTTCCTTTTTTATTTATTTATTTATTGTTTTTGCCAAAATTTAACTCCTCACTGGCTCTTTCACAAATTCTGCCATATTTTATGTGTTCTGGCCTCTATGTCAGAACTCATTCTCCACTCTCAAGAACACTCACTGTTTACAGATGTTTTTTCCTTCCACACATTCCACCTAGTAAAAGTTCCCGCAGAGAATTAACTGTGGTGTGTTAATAGCCCAGGTCTGCTACTGCTCTCTCCTGCAAGCTTGAAGCCTGGAAAGGTGGAGAATGGCACTGAACTAACATCGGGGAGCTGCTCCAGGCCTCAAGAAGCCCACAGGCTTGAGAATGCTAGGCCCAGGGACTTGGTGGGAAGAAGGTAGTGAAACTTTCAGAATGTAAGGGAGAGAAGAGAATAAGAAAATGAGGCTAGAATAGAACCTAATAAGAGAAGAATAGGTCTAGGCAGGGGGAAAAAAAAAAAAGAGCTTTGGGGACCTCTTTGTAATTTAAAAAGAAATAATAATGAAGGGAGAATTGAATATCTAAGACTTGCTGGTAATTTTTTTTATATATATACCCAATGTCTGTTTAAGAACAAGTCCTCAGAGATGCCAGGAAGGGCCTGAGTTTCCAAATGGAATTACACACTCTCCAAGTTCCTTTGCAGTTCCCTCTTCAGTTAATTTGCTGGGAATGAGAAGACCAGGGAAAGGGCTATGTGTGTGGTGTACCAAGGGCTTCTGTAAGAGTCTGATGGGAAGGGGCACCTATATATAATGAGGCTGCTGTTATAAGCTGAATGAGAGGGGGCATAGAGAAAAAGCCACACCACACCACACCACAATGCACTTTAAAGCAATTTTCACCTAGCTGCCTTTCTTTCTTCACTTCAGCCACACACTCCATCAAATATTACACATAGGTGGGGAAAATTTCTAGTTCATCATCTTTTGTCTGTAGACCCACCGGATTGATCTCCCTTCCCTTAGAGTTCTGACATGTAAGCCTAGACCATGGCCTTTTTATCAAGTGAGTGGGGCTTTGTTAATGTATTTGTACTTTTCTGCTTTCAGACTAAGTTTCTCGCTTTGGAAGAAGGAGGGGTGCAAGAAAGGAGGGGGAGGGGAGCTTAACACAAAGACTTTAGTTCTCACCAAGCAGGTTTCAAAATAGGAACTTAATGGGGAGAAAAAGGAAAGAGTGAAAAAAAAATGAAGAGGGGTGTGAGAATTGTTTATCACAACAGGTTTTCTTGTCTGGAAGAGAGGTAATTCTGTGAATATTTTTCCCTTTGGGGATTCTGTTTTCTTCATATTGAAACATTTTCAAATTTTAATCCTTTAGCAGACAAAACCTCAATATAAATATGACATGGGCCACTGGCAAAAACACGAACTTAAACTCTGCTCAGAGAGGAGGGGGTGTGGGGAGGAGAGAGAGCCCTTTCTGATTAATAACTAGCAGGGTAATGTTGAGGGCTTTTTCTGCCCGATTGCCTTTTTGAATTAGAGCCGATTTCTTCACACTTCAATAGTGCCTGTCTCCTTTAAAATGACTGGCAGATTTGTTTCTCTTTTTTCTCTCCCTGAGACTTAATGATGTAAATTTTCTAATTAGTTAAATCATATTGCTTAAAGGCCTAATATTTGTCGTGGAAGAAATGATCACCCTGATTTGGACCTCTTGAAATATTCTGAGAAATAACACTTGGCTTTTAGGTTGAGAGATGAGAGAGGATGAAGCTCTATTACGGGAAGCCGTTTAGAGGAGAGAAGGCGCGGACTCCGGCAACATGTTAAATTAATAGTTGAAGTTGAGCCGGGCTCACACCCCAAGTCCGCTTTTATTTTTCAATCAGCGAAGCTTTAATTGGCAGCCCTCAGGCCTGGAGATCTGATATTTTCTCATTAGTTTCTCATCACTAATCTTGAGTGTTAGATTGGCTTAAAGGTTGTCAACATTTGACCAATTTTATTTAAGGAAAAAAAAAAAATCACTATGTTATGGCTCCGGGATGTGAGATCTGCAAATAAATCCTGCTTGGATCAGCGGAACTAACAGGCAAAAAAAAAAAATGTTGACTATTCATCGTCGCATTTAATAAGTTGCATTAATGTATATTTCAAGGCTAGGAAGAGAGATTATACATGTGCTGCATATGTGCAGATGAAATGAGGTTGATGGGAAGGCGGGTGTACTATGAGCAGGGTGGTTAGGTAAAGTGAGATGTAGGTATATTTCGAACGGAGGGTAAATAACCCAAGCAGAATAGCTGTTGAGGATTTAGGTCTTTTAGGAGCTACAATTCCCCCCTCCTTTTGCAGCTGCGTAAAACTGCAAAGCCTGTCTTGCAGCTCTGAGCGACTCGGCTGTCTCGTCCAGAGATAACATCAGAGCGCCCCCTGCTGGCCAGTGGAGCAGAATGCTGCGGTCAGTGTCTCCCCCCCACCCCCCTCCCGCGAGGCAAATCGGGCTTTTCGGTGCTCCCTACCCCCCATTCACGGACCCCTTCCACTGCCCCCACCTCCGTTCTGCCGCAAAACCGCGGCAGGGGAATAGCACGTCAAGGCTGAACATTTAAATGAGTATATGATAAAAATAATAATCAAATACGAAGGAACCCCCACTTCCACTTGGTCTCAGGGGACTAAACTATCAAATGGTTACGAAAGGGACACATTTTCTTTTTTCTAAACGTCTTTATTCTCTGAGTTTTTGCTGTGGGTTGTTTGTTTCTGCCGAACTGTAGATTCCGAGTTCAAAGAAATGTTTTTAATAGACACTGTAGATTTCTTCTTCTTCTTTTTTTTTAATGGCTATCTCATGGGGAAGGAGGCCAATAGAAAACAGTGTATTGCAGCCTCGCAAAATTAAACTCCCAGGGACGTAGCACTATTTCAATAAAGTTCCTAGGAATCACTTTCGGAATTCAGACAGTTCCTTGTCTTGCATGACCCTTCCTTGCAGGGCAAAGAAGTACTGGCTCCTCTACGATTTTGTTTATTTCAAAATAGAGAACGTGTTTAAAAGTTGTCACAGTCCTATCTACCGTCCTACGCACACACACACCACGTCTTTCCCCCCGCGTGTCCTGTTCCCTCTCCAGGGCTTCTCGGTTTTGTTGGAAACGGAAAGGCCAGCTGATGCGCTCCAAAAGAACCTTCCAGTGTCTCTGACACTTGATCTTACTCTGGTGCTTCACGTCAAATGTAAGGTGGGAGACCGGTCCTATCTGAGAGTGTATGGGTTGTTCTCCAACTGTTTCGGTGCGCAGAGGCGTTGTCTCGCCTCCCCACGGGCCCTTCCCGGGGTTTGTGACCGCGCGGACCCGAGGGCGCCCAGGTGGCGAGAGCCGGGCCACCTCCGCCGGCTGCCCCGCCGCCTCCAGCGCCAGCCGCGCCTCCCGGGAAAGGCGCTGCCCCAGCAGCCTTGGCTCCGAAAAGTCTTCTGACCGCAGCTAGACCCCCTGCAAAGAGTGTAAACCTGAGGTGCGGAACTTTAGTTTGTGGGGAGTCACGGGGCTTTGTCTTTTAAAGTACCGGATCGCGGGATTTGGGGAAAACAGCTCCGAGGAATGAGGCGCGGGAGAAGGAACACCGGGCGGGGAGAACGGCAGGGAAAGGTGGGTCCCTCGACAGCTCCTTTCTTGCCCGAGTACCAGGATGTTCTAGTTTAAAAATCCGTTCTCCTCCTTCGCTTCTTCCTAGAACCCCCCACCCGCACCCGCGTCCCGCCTTCCCCAACCCTCCGCTCTGGGGACGCCAGGACCCTGGCGGGGCCCGGGGACCGCAGGGAGCCGCGCTCCTGGGGCGAGGCAGAGGCGGCCAGGGCTTCACGCTCGCGAAGTGCGACACCTCGGCCAGGATGTGTCTGAAGAGTTGCTGGGGCTACGGTGGCAACTGAGGTAAAGTTAAATATTTATACTCCAAGTTGTTGTCATTCTTTTTGGGTCTGTTTTGAAGAAGTTCAGTGCATTCAGACTCAGTTGAAAAGTAAATCTTGGGGTGTGTGGGGGGTGGGGGGAGAAGCAGAATCTGCCGCCTCCCACTGGAAGCGACTTTTTGAAGGGTCTTCATTTAGCTCAGCAGTGGAGGGGAAGTAGGTTATCTGCAAACAATAGCGGTGCGTTTAAATATATGTGTTCAATGGGTGTACATACAAAAACCACATTATACTTATATACCTATAAGAAAGCAAAGGAAGCAAGTGTCTCGGTTGCAACTGAATCCAAATAAAATTTCCAGTAAGATACTCTCACAGATGAAGAGAATATGAAAATCTCACTGCATTTGTCTCAGTTCGACTTAATGAAATTTGGAGACGTTGACAGTCTGGTCAATGTTCTAAGTAAATTAATGCAAAGGTCCTTAGGAAGAGACTGAAACACCTCTTGCCATTAATCTTAAAGCACTTGAAGAGTATGATTAAAAGAATGGGATCACTAAGCATTATCATCTCAAATAGCTGTTAACTGTCTCCACCCCTTTATTGTGGCAACAAAATAAACTCTCCAGTAGGAATAATGTTCCTTCCTTTTTATCTTTGTTTTTGTTTTGCTTTAAGGGCAAAGAAGAAAAACAGAAGCAAAGGAAACCATCTCAAAAGTCTTGTATTAGCTGCTGTTAAAAGGCTGTTGTTCATTTCTGATTTCCTCATCCTTCACTACAAAGAAAAAAAAATCGAAAAATGTGTCTGCATTGGATGAGAAGAAACCCACTAACAATAACAGTGAAGGTGCATTTGTTTTATTTCCTTTTTCCCTGAAAAATAGTTTTAAATACCCACCAATTTAGCGAGCCGAAAGCTGTGAACATGTAAAAGATGTTCCCCTGTCCGCGTCTATTTGCTGACTTTCATCACTTGCATTTGGTAAGCTTTTGTGTCAAACAGAAATTATGGAAAAGACAAACAGATATTTGCCAAGAAACGACATTCCACTTTCAAGCAGACTCCACCTGATTCTGTATTTGAGTGCTGAGAAGCGTGCGTGTGCGTGCGCGCGCGTGCTATTTTCCCCCAATAAACTCCAAAGCCTTCATTAGACATGGACAAAGAGGGGTGAGAACCGTATTACTGAGCAGCATTCTGACAAAAACAGAAGCTGTGCCCCTCTGTTTCTAGAACCCTAGAAAGGACACCCCGAAAAGGGGCACAACTCGGTGTGTTTTCCATAAGAGCCCTGAGTTGGGCAGACCTTTCAAAGAAACACACAGTAATTAACATGTGAAAAAGCAAAATGCTGAAACGAAGGGCGGTGGCTAACAAAAAAATAAAATAAAATAAACCATGCCAAAAATTATTCTTCAAACCCTGCAAATTTCCAGATGCCACAGAAAATCAATGCAAACGCGCCCCCTCCTAACTGAGCAGACAGCTCTCCTGCCGAGTGATGTTTCCAGTCGCAAGTGGAGTCGGAGCTCCCACCTCCGCTGGAGCGGCAGGAATTGTTACCCTGAGGCCACCGGGAGGGGAGGTAGGGGTGTCGCCCTCCGCCCAGCCCACGCTTCCCACCTGTTCCCTTCTCCCCTAGCGGAGGCACCAGGAAAGCTGGGCGGATCAGCCCGGAGTCGGGGTACCGCGAGCTTAGGCTCCTACCAAACCAAGGAGGAAACCCAAATAGGCCCCCGGAGGCCGAAGATCCGGCCAAAGGGATGTAGATTCTGGGTCCGAGGCACACGCAACGGCCTTCCCAGCCCCGGGGCCAGGCTCCCTTGCCCTGGTGGACAAAAGGCTCATAGGCCACGCGGGTCTAGGAGCGAGTGTGAGAGGCAATGCCGGGGGAGAGTTCCGCCCCGCCCCCGAGCTCGGGGCGTGTGCGTGCGTGTGTGTGTGTGTGTGTGTGTCTGTGTGTGTGTAACACGTGCACTTGGAGAGGGCCTCTGGCCGCACACATCAGCTGGGGAAGTTCACCCACGCGGCTTCCTGGGTCCTGAGCCCACACTTTTCCCTATCCCCCACCCTCCTCCACTCAGGACACCCAGACACCTCCCCGAATCCCGGCCACGCCCGCACAGGTGGGGTGCCTTTAACTAGAAAAGCTACCCCGGAGGGAAGGCGGAGGGGGCGCGGGGAGGGCAGATAAGGGGTTGGGAAGAAAGATGGTACTTCCAGAACTCAGACATTCCTATCTTCTTGTAATTGTCATCACACTCAATCTTTCCACCAAGACCCACGTTATCCAGAAAGCAGAGATTGATTCGCGGGAAAATCGTGCTTACGGAAACGTCTGGGGTTGACGCGGGAGGGCTCTTGAGACCTGCGCAGGCTTTGCTTAGATTCAAAAGTATGATTTTAATTTTCTTAATGAAGGCGCTCTCTAGAGCTCAGCTGGTAATGGCTGTGCTGAGTTTAATAGACTTCTGTCGAACAGAAAAAGACGGATAACTATCGGTTTTAAGTAATCTGCTCTAATGCAATTATTTTCCGAGGTTCGAATGTCATTGTGTGGAGAGGGCAGGAGTGAATTAGGGCCCCGGGGACCGCGAATGCGGGGCCAGCAGACGGCCTGAAATACCAGCCGAACTTGTTTTGTGAGGTCCACTTGGGCTTGGGGGTCGGGGTCGAAGGCTTCAGAGCCCTTTCTTGGTCTGCGCTTGTGAAAACCTCTCCCTCTCTCTCCCTGGCTCCCTCGCCTGTCTCCTCCTTTCCTTTCTCCCTCCTCCTCGCCCCTCGTCTTTTCCCTCCCTGCTCTTCCCCTTTCTTCTCATCTCTCCCGGAGTTAATGTGAATTTTCTTTCCCTTTCCTATATTTTGCCTGTCTTTGTGTATTGCAGGCAGATCCATTTAGCCCAAAGTGTTTCTCCAGAACAGTCACAAAGAAGCGGGCTCTTGGAATGTGCCAGCCCATTCACCCATTGAAATCAATGAAATTGGGATGCTTAAGATAACTGATGACGCTGCGTACATACACAGTCAATACACCAGGAGGCTTATTTCTATCTAAATACAGAGCTGATCCAGGTCACTGTCCAAAACGATCCCCAATCTTAGGTCTGACACCCCGGGTCATTACTGGTAGTTTTTATTTGGAATTATCTAAACTCTTCTCAGCTCTCCACTTCACTTTGCCTGGTAAACACAGTCTCAGGCAAACGGGATTTTAAAAAATAAAAATAATAACACGATGGATCATTTCCCTTCTGTCAGCGAGCAAGCCAAATCCGTGCAAGGAAGAGGCTTGTATTCTAACCTAGGAGAAGGATTTGAAAACGGGCGGCAGGCAGGCCCGCAGGCCGCAGCGCTGAGCGCTGGGCCCTCCGGAGTCCTGCTCTCTGGTCCGAAGCTCTGTCCACGGCCATTCCCAGCCTCGCTTCCCTTGCCAGCCTCTCTCTCTGAGTTCCTGGGACTGATGCCCAAAAAGGGGTTCCAGAACCCCTGAGTTACAGGTTTCCGTTCCAGACCCCGGAGGTGAGGCGAGGGTAGCTGGATCTGGAGCGTCTCTGACTCAAGTTCCACAGACCGACTAGGCTTGCAGTTCTCAGCCTTGTACACCCTCTCTCTCCCCATCGCGCTCTCCCTGGCTCCCTCCCTCTCTCCTTTCTGCTACACACACCCACGAGCATAGAACGCTTCCACAAAGCTCTCTACTATCTCTTCCCTGACCCAATCCTACCCTCCCCCGTCATCGCTCCGCTGCGTCTTACGTCTTGAGAAAATAAAAAGAAGGAAGAACACTAAAACAAACACAAAAAAGCTTTGGCAAAACCTCTCAGGTCCCCCTGGCTGGGGAATAGCACCGCTAGCGCCCCAATGCACGACCTTGGGGTGCAGCCGGGAACGAGGCCCCTGGCTGCCCTGGGCCCTGGGGACACCCCTCTTGGAGGGTGAGGCTGGGTGAGGGCGGAGGGCGCTTTCCATCTTCTTCGCTCCGGGCTGCTGGAAAGGGAATCGGGATGGGATCCAGTCCTCGGGCCCCTACGACTCCCAGAACCTGGAGAAGCCGCGGGGGGCGGGCACCTCTCAGGTGCCGCGAGGTGATGCCTGGGGTTCCACCCCGCTAGCGAGGAAGTCTGCGCCCAGAAGAGCCGCGCTGGGACTTGACGCGGTCAGCCTCCAGCGCCCTTTCATGGTGGAGAAGGCCACCCGCAGTGCTCAGGCCCAGCCTGCCCCAGCCACCGCTGAGGGATTTCGTGACTTCGGGTGCCACCAGGGAGGGAAGAATGGCTTCTGGCTGAAGGAGCAGATTTGGAACGGGAGAAGGGGTGACTGTCAGAACCCCTCTCTCTTCAGGCCCTCCCTCCCCGCCTCTCCTTGCCTCCTGAAGGAAGTCCCTGTGCCATCCCTTCAGGAGCTCTCTGCAGGAAAACTGCTATTGCGCTGTTTTTGTGACTTAGGAGAGCAAGAGCAAAGACCCAGCCTCCACGAGTTTTAGATGGATCCCACTCTGCTTTTGAAGAGTTGGTGGGACAGGAGAGAAAAAAAGATTATATTATCCAACAGTGAATTTTCCAAGCTCCCCCTCAGCCAAGCAAGGTTAAGAAAGGTTTGGTAAAAAGTTGGGGGGCAATTACCCACCATAGTCCCCAGGAAGGGACCTGGACCCAGTAAGAATCCCAACTCCTAACCGAGCTGAGAGCTCTTTGCAAAGATGTCTTGGACTCCCAGCCTGTGCCACCCATCCAGGTGGGCCAGCCGTAGGCTCTCAGTCCATTCTGCCTCTGAAGCAAAAGACTAGATTAGGTCTGGGGACATACAAGGAGGCCAAACAATTAGTTTTGTGTCTCCCTCACTTAGTCTCCAATTTTAAAAGTCAACAGAGGAAAGCATACTTTTTTCCTCAGTAAATCAAATATGTAATTATATTCACATAGAATTTAGGCATAAAAATTATCTTTTCTTCAATCATACTTAGGCATTTTTAAAGGGCCACCCTGAACATGGCATGCTTTTATAGAACAAAACACTTAGGCATAGGCTTTGAGGTTAAAGAACACTAAGAATGCCTGATACCCCTTCTACTCTCTGCCTTCACATAAATAAGGGGGAGGAGTAGGGAGTCCTAAGACTATCTCAGGTGATAAGAGCTCCTAAAACAAACTAATCAATGCACAAAAACAACACATTATGGCACCTTTAAAGTAAGTTCCCCTAAAACAAGTTAGACTCAAATACCTGACTGCAAAGTTAAGATTTTTCTGCTTACTTATTTATTCAGGTCTCTTAGTTTTAGTACAGTTTAAATAGTCCACTCAGAAGGGCTGATACTACCCACCACAGCAGAGCAAGGGCAGTTGTTTACACTTTGAAGCTTATCCATTGGCCTTAGGACTTTTGAATACTCAAGTGAAGTGTAAATAGAATAAGGTCACAGATGATTGACAAGTTCAAGTTACTTAGCTCAATTATCAAAACTTTATTTCTAAATTATGTTCAATTTTATTTTCCTGCTTTGCTGTAAATGACCTTAGAAAATCCAATGGGAGTGAAGAATTTCTACCATGTCCTATGTATCATGATTTATTTGTACAGTCATTTTGTGATATATGCCTCCGTTAATGTTTCTGTGGAGCCCAAGTCTTTACAATTAGACTTAGAAACATGGCTATCATGCTAAGTCAAAGGCAGTCACTTCAAAGACACAATGATCACTAAATTTGGACAACTTTCTATAATATCCCTAATTCTAAACTACAGACAGAACCTGAAGACTGTTTAGAATCTAATTCTCTGGATATTGGCATGCTGTTATTCAATGTCCGCCTATCCAAACAGTAGATAGAATGCAATTTATAAATATATACCTTACAACTCACTTCCTACATAATATCACAGAAGTTCTCCTCTGCATTATTTAATACCTATAACCAAGTTCTTCAGATTGAGGCTTATGCTGCCACATCTGGAAATGCTTCCCTTGCTCTTACTCCTCACACCACCCCCCAGTCTCCTCCCTCTACCCAGTCAGCCACTGGTGAGAGAAATGGCTCAAGCCTCCCCTTCTACCATTATATGATAGCATCAGCTTTTAATCAACGAGAGGCACTCCTATTTAAATTTACAGGATGACTCTTTATTTCATTTATCTTTTCTTTTGGAGAAAAGTGAAACAAGAGCACCACCCTTATTAATTATAAGATTGATGGGGTGAAAAAAGCCAAATGAATTTGGCTTGCAAATTATTAGTAGGGGTATGAATATTTATGATGGTGCCAGGAACTGCAGTCATGAACCCCGGTATCAGGCTTGGGAGACAGTCAGGCCCGTGCATTCAGTGAGGCTTCAGCAGTTTC
Organism: Pteronotus mesoamericanus; assembly: GCF_021234165.1. Lineage (NCBI taxonomy): Eukaryota > Metazoa > Chordata > Mammalia > Chiroptera > Mormoopidae > Pteronotus > Pteronotus mesoamericanus. The sequence goes on from NW_026555065.1 coordinate 27,105,908, forward strand.
CCCAAATTTGATGTGACACAAATGGGAACTTCTAAATGAGACGCAGGGTGGGCTCCTACCCAGTCAATCCCCTCCTTTTTTTCTTTTTCTTTTCTTTTTTTGGCTTATCTTGCTGAACATGAACTTGCTTCTAGTGACCTCTATCATAGACTTTAAAAATCTTTTAAAGTGAAAGCAGATACCTAAATTATGGGAAGAAAAATCTATGTTTGTGCTTTTCCCACTCGATATTCACCTCTTTTTTAAAAAAATCCTTACTAGAGGAGAGGAAATGTTTATTGATATTAGAGAGGAACAGAGAGAGGGAGGGAGAGAAGGAGGGGTGGGGGGGGAGAGAGAGAGAGAGAGAGATCAATGTGAGCACATCCATCCATTGCCTCCTGTGGGCACCCCTGGGCCTGGGATGAAACCTGCAACTTAGGTATGTGCCCTGACCAGGAATTGAACCTGCGACCTTTTGGTGTATGGGATGATGCTCTAACCAACTGAGCTACCTGGCCAGTAATCATTTATATTTTAAATCAAGTTTCTCTGTAAAATATTTGTGACATACATTTAAAAAATCTGAAGCTATTTATTTAATATAAAAATATTGGAAACCTAAAATATCCTAGGTATAAAGAGGATTTAATTAGAGACAATCTAAGTTAGATACAGACAGAAAGGAGAGTGGAAAATAAAACAGCAATGGAAGAGAGATGAGAAGACAAGTTTTGTTCTTTTTTTCTTTCTCTATGCATGTTTTCTTTTTTCTGCACCAGACTTATACATGCTTTAGTTCCAAAGTGAGAAAATTTAAATGGAAGATGGAGGAAGAAAGGGTCAAGGTGGAAAAGGAAAGGGTGAAAATAATTCAGTTAAAGACAAACCATACCCTTTTTTCCTCCGCTTGATTAAGCATTTAATAGTTTTGTAGTGCTTTGGAAAAGGGGCTGTGGATTTGAGACAATGAGCTCAAGTACTATCTCACCAAAGGTTTCTTTTCAGTAAAAGAATCATTGAGTGGGGGCTGACCCAGTCTTGTGAAATTAGTTCATTCTGACATCAGAGCCAGCCTAGCACATAAATCTTGAAAAGGAAGTCACATTGCTTACAAAACAGAAATGCGAGGCATTCTAAAAAGCATAAGCAATTTCAAAAATGTCCCTCAAATTTCCTGAAAAATATATATTTATATTCTTCTACAATTGTAACTGGATATTTGTGCTAAGTTGGTGTGTTATGTATATCCTGCCTTAAGTTGTCAATTCTGTGTGATATAATTTTTTATTGCATAAAGTTAATTTTAAAAATTGTAATTGAATCTATTGACACTGGTCAATAAAACCATATAGGTTTCAAGTGTACAGCTCCATAATGCATCATCTGCCCACTGCATCATGTGTCCGTCACCCCAAGTCCCTTACTGTAACCATTTAACCGCATTTATTCCCCTTCGCATGCTTCCACCTCCTCTCAGCCCCCCTTTCTGTCCGGCAATCACCATGCTGTGGCTCATGTCTATGTGTATATTTTTTCTTTAATCCCTTCACCTTATTTTTTTACAAGAAGCAATACGACTGACAATGATTTACTTAAATTCAGAAACCTAGAAATTGATGCATCTACTATCAATCACACTTGGTAGATACAGTAAAACACACTCAACATTTGTATATCAATAGTGGCACATACACAAATCTGTTTTGTTCGGTTTAAATGCTCTTCAACATGTCATTTCACATTTTTCTGGAACATGTTATGGGTTAGTCATCCTGTTTCAGCTGATTGCTAAATCCGTAACCTAATGAAAATTCAAAATAGAGTATTTACTTGTCATGGATTTCAGAGCTAAAAGGTGGGGTTTGGGGATAAATTGGCCACCTTCTCTTTTTATTCTGACAAAGAATTGGAGGTCTAAAGATGGCAACTGACTCATAAAACTAATTAGTCCTAGCTTCTGACAAAGCTCCTGAGCCCAATTTTTCTTATGATATGGTGCTGTCCCATCTCCTGCCCTTTATCTAGAGTAGTATTTATAATACTACGTGCAGACTTTTCTACTAATATTTTTCTTTCCAGCACACTGACAATGAAATTCTTATTAAATAATAATAAGATATTGACTGGTCTGTTTGCCAATATGAAGATTTGTTGTTGATCTCTGATGTCTGTATTGATTAGGCAAGAATGAGATCTATTTCCTACCTAAAGGATAAATAGATCTCAGTACTGGCACAAAAACAAACTTTGTATTAATAGAAACCCTAACCTTCTCTATTTATTGGTTATGCATCAGCTCAGTCAATCAAGCTAGAAACAGATATAAATAGGAATAACTGAGAGCGATGCCTCAAAATCTCCAAAAATGTTCACCAGGGATATTTAAACTGATATGAGAATTCCTGACTTCAGCACTAGTAGCTTGCTTCGAGGTAACCTTCCCGTCTGGCTCTTCTCTTCACCCCAAATTGAATCCTACACGTGCTCCATATATTTTACATTAAGGGAATCCTATTCATGCCTGAGATGATCTCATATTTATGATGAGGCTTCTTCTGTCAAATTGTTATTTCTGTAGCTTGCTGTCAAAAATGTCACTCAAAGTTTTCTTTCTACCTCTCTTTACCCTCTGTCATAGTAATGTAGAAGGTCTAATCTAAGTAGAATCTGCCTCCCCTATAAAACACAGCTAGGAGAATGGTTTTTTACTTCCTGTCTGCCTCACTGTTCCCCTCCCCACCGCTCTATCTTCCTTCTGTTTAAGGGCTGTGGTCCATTGTTTGTCTTTGTGGTAAAATCATTCACTCAAGCAGTTTCTCTGAGGGCTCAAAAGCTTAACATTTGTGAGAAAAGTTTAGGTATCAATGTGTTTGGCATATTTTCTGAGTTCATGATACTTAGGTTAACACTTAAGCAAGAAAGAGAACAACATCAAAACAAAAATGCCAATTAAAGAAAGTTTTGGAGCATTAATAGCAGATATTTGATTTTTGGAAATATAAGTAATAAAATGGTGAACTTGTTAGCATTTAAAAGTTTTTTTCTTTATCAGTGTGATCTCTTGGGGTTTTTGTGGTTTTTTGGGGGGCTGTTTCTATTTCATTATTTTCGCATGAATATGATAAACGGTCATTAGATCTAACCATTTTTATTTAATGTTCATAAAAACTGGGAGATTTTCAAACAGATGTGTCCTGATATGGTTCAGTGAATTTAGTGGACTTCTCATATAGATGGAATAATAAATGGAATACGGAAGATGAATTTTATACCCTTGTTTACCTCTTCCAGAACTCACTCTGATTATAATTACAAATAGTGTTTATTTGTATTATGCAATATATACACCATTGTCCAGATGCTGTGTAAACCTGAACTTGATCACTGCCATCTAGAGTATATAATCCAAGATAGCACTGACACCAGATAATACAGAGAAACATGGACAAATAGAAGGTATGGCACAGTTACATATTCTTTTTTTTAATAAAAAGGAAACTATAACAAAGCCTAGCTCATGAATGAACAAATATTTACCTTCTTTCTATTTAAATATTTTTCTTTCAGGCCCAAATAAGTGGTTGGGAAAAAAGAATATTTCGTTTGATTTATTTTCTATCAATTAGGGATAAATTTGATTAATAACTCTTCTCCTTTTAACTTTTTAAAAAGCGATCGGCAAAGAGAAGAAGGTAGCGGTCAGAGTGGAGAGGATATACAAGTTTAACTAACAAGGGCAGGACAGCCCAGTGGGATCTAATGAACGAAATAAACTGATGAACAAAACAGAAGCGAAGACATGGACACGTGGAACAGATTGACAGCCAAGAGAGTGGAGGGGTGAGGGGAGGGACTGGACGAAGGACGGTGAAGGGATCAGCCAAAGAACATTTCTGTGCGACCCATGGACACAGACAACAGGTCGGTGAAGGCCAGAGGGAAGGACATGGTCGGGGGGGCGTGGGGGAGGGGGGGAGGTTGGCAAAGGTGGGGGGGAAATGGGGACGTCTGTGACAGTGTTGACAATAAAAATAAAGAAAAAAAATAAAGCTAAAGGCAGAGTGACTGGGCCTAAATGCTGACTCAGCCACTAATTATGTGACCTTAGGCAAACTAACTATCACTTCTAAACTTCTCAGACATGATAATCAAATGAGTTAAGGCATGAAGAAATTAAGTCTACTACTTGGTTCATGAGGTGAGAATTCAACAGATAACAGTTCCTATAATATTATTATTATTAATCAACTCCTTACCAGTTTAGACAGGACTGCATACAAACAATCCATGACATTTAAATATCTTTAGATACCTTTTATTAATTGTGTAGAAACTCAATATTAGCGTAGATTCACAATTCAATCTATATCACTCAGGTCACTTCAGTTCTATGTTTGTACCTATATAGTTATCTTTTAGTATTCCGCCTTTAAGAAAGACCTCATAGCACACATTTGCATGCAAGTCATTGAGTAAATAGTTTATGGGATTGTTTGGTAATGAAATAATGGGAAGATCACCAGATTGGGAGCTATAGCAAAACTAGATTCTAAATTGTAGATCAGAGTAGAAAATATCCAAAGTCCATTCTGGCTCTAACAGACAAAGCGTGCATGACTCACGTAGGAGCCTTTTCCTAGCAGAACTTTTTTTTTTCTTCCAAGTATATATTCAGCAACTACAATGTGCCTGGCCCTGCGGTAGGCCCAAAGAGAAATAATTTGCAGTCTAGTGGAGGAATAGACATTACGTTCCAGTGTGATAAGTGTTATGTTAGAAGTATGTAGAGGGAATTATAAGCCCAGATATATTATAAGACCAACTAACCAATGGGAGCAAACGTGTCACCAACAGGAAGATAAGGGATAGCTTTGTAGAATAGTTGGCACCTGAAGTAGAATCTTGAAGGAGAAATAAGAGCTAAGGATGAGGTGAGGAAAAAGGCATTCCAGGTGGGAATAGTATGTGCAAAGAAACAATAAAGAACAGGTCATGGAGAGAATTGGTAGTTCTGTAGGGCTGAGGGTATGGGAGAGGAGGGTGTGGGTAGTGCTGTGGGGCAGAGAGGGTGGGCAGGTGGGTGGAGATGAGTCTTCCCCTCACCTTTCCATGTCTCTGTAGTCAATCTCAGGTCCTCTGCTGGCTTTAGTGCCTCCATTTGATGATGACAGCCCGGTCTATATCTTCAGCCCAGACTTGAACTTCACACCTACATCATCAACTCTCCCTAGACACTTCTGTATGTCTGGAGGCACCCAAACTCATTAATTTCACCCCCTGGAAACACCTTCCCCTCTGTTCTCTATTGTCATAAATGGTATTATCATCTACTCAGTTGCTTGTGCTAGAAATTTAGGTTTGAGCTTTGCCACTTCTCTTTATCACCAATACCCCCCAATCCAATCAATTCCGAAGACTTAACAATTATACCCCACAAATGCACCTGTAAGCCATATGCTTCTCTTTGTCTCTACCACTCTACCACTCTAGTCCAAGCTGACATTATTGGGACTTGATGTTTGGGGCTCTGGAGTCAAAACTGATCCCATCCTATGGCTATCTAAAATCACTTGAAATGCATGTAATTTGATTAATCAATGTCACACCAATAAGTTTAATAAAATTAAAAAATAAATCCTTTAATGGGAATACACCATTCTTAGGGTAAAGTCCAAATTTCTTAAGATGTTCTAAAACCTTGATTGATTTCACTTTGTCCCCCGACCTCCAGCCCCATCTGGAATCCCCTCATTCTCTCTGATCTGCCCTGAGTGCTCTTCTTGATGTTGCTCAAATGGCACAGTCTTGTGCGCACCGTAGGGCTCTTGCACTTTCCGTCTCTTCATTTTGGACGTTTCTCCTTCCCCATCTCCCATCTCTAACTGGGCTAACTGCAATTCATTCTTCAGCTCTCCAATTAAATGCCATTTCCATGGGGAAATTTTCTTGACCATTTATTTCCCTTCTTGGTTAGGCTAGATTTTCTATTATCATAATAACATTTAAATTTCTTTGTAGTATTATGATATTTATAGTTAATTAATTATTAATCATGTAATTATTTGTTTAATGTCTGTTTCTCCTGCTGAACTATGCATTTTATAAGGATAAAGTCCAGCATGTTTGATTTGCCACAGTATACTCAATGTCTAATAAGTATTTTCTTTGAAGGAAAAACAAGAAAGGAAAGGAGCAGTTAAATAGGTATCTGCTGGCTTTAGGGACTAAGAGGCCATAGTGATCTTGGGGAAAGCAGTTTCAGTGGAGGGGTACAGGCAGATGGCAAACTGGTGTGAGGAGGTGAGAAAGTAGAGGCAGTGGGTACAAACTAATTTTAAGAATCTTATTTGTGGGAAAAATAAAAACAATCTGGCAATAAACTAAAGGGAAGATGTAGGATCAAGGGATGTTTTACTTTTAAACATAAAAGAAAACTGAGCTTAATTATATGGCTGAAGAGAGAGAGCAATAAAAGAGAAGATATACAGAGTAATTGAGAGATTAAGGAAACAGGAACAAGAAGATGTAATTTAATGGAGGAAGGTTGCAGCACAAGCTGGGATCCGGAGCATATGTTTTATGAAAGTCAAAAGTCACTTCTTCATGGAGTCAAAAAGAATGGAAGTAAAGGCAGGTGTACACATGGACTAAATAGAGCTGTGGATCCCAGAAGATAATGTGGGTTCTGCTCAATAGCCTAGATAGTTCCCCCAGTTGTAGGACATGCTCAGGGAAAGGGGGTTGTAGGGAAAAAAGCAAAAGCTTAGGATCACTGTTGAGGAGAATGAGAGAGGAAGCTGATCCGGATCAGGTCAAAAGATTGCTGAACCTTGCCAAGGGAGGTTTGTGGTGCCAACCATCCGTATCATTGTGTAATTTTCTCCAGAAGTGCTCAGCAATTTCAGTGAAGGAGTGAGATGCGTGGACTCTTCCAAGTCTGAGAATTTGCAGGGAAAGAACAGCTAGGAAGTTGAAAATAGAGGTTGGGCATTAGTATTTGAATTACTGAACTACTGGGTCTTAGTTAGATAAAAGAGAAAATGAAGACACAACGTGATGACACATGGGAGTAAAATCAGTGATACAGGGGTTGAATGTTTTCTTAAAGAAAGGAACAGAGAGGTTGTGAGAGCTGGGAGAATGTATAAAGTGGAATGAGAGATTTATTTTGTTGGAATTTAAGATGTAGAAGTGGAAGTTGCCAGGCATAAGTAGACCAGATTGGCCATGGAGGTTGATAGCACGAGAGGCCTCTTCACGTCTGCCCTAAAAGTTATGACGGGGCCCGCAAATCCTTCTCATTTCACTTCATACTGGGGGTCTCTTACGCTTCTTGGGTCAGATCAACAAGTTAAGTAAATAAGTAAGTAAGTAAGTAAGTAAAAACAAACAAAGGAGAAAATGGGGATAGGGTTTATTCATTAATTCTTTGTCAGTTTAATTCCAGTCTTTTCAACAAATATTTAGTGTGTCAATACCAGGTTCCCATGTGTTGCTCAGCGGTAGAGGAGATTCAGTGTTTTCATCTGAGCTCCATTATTCTGTTAACTTTGTGGAGAGTAGATTTGATAGTGAGGGGATGGGAGTGGGGTCAGGACTGAGACAAGGTTAGAAGCAGCAACATTAGCAGCTTCACCGTTCAGTAGCTCTATGACTTCGGTGTGGTTTGTTTTGGTGTATTTTTTTGAACCTGTCTTTGTCTTAGTTCCTTCATTTGTATAATGGAAACAAGAAGAGTGCCTACCTTGTAGGCTTGCTGCGAAATTATTTATTTATAATGATGCCTTACAGATTCCATGTCTGGAGGAAAAAGGTACAAAATGAGCATGGAATATCTTGCAGTGCCTGACAGTGAGAAAGTGCTCACAAAAAAATGACGGGGGTTGTCAAAAGGGACGTGAAGCCCGCCTGGAGGGGCTCCCGCTGATCCGATCAGAGATAATTTGAGCATCCAAATAAATAAGCAGGTAATGGATTATAGTATACTGAATAAAATAAGAATCTCTGAGCCTAGAATGATAAATAGATCAATAAATAAAAGGAGAAAGCTCCCTTTTACAGTAGTATGTCAACTAATAAATATAGAAGGAATAATGACATTTTTAAAAACACCATTTTGCAACCATCATAGAAAAAAATGATTCAGGCAAGAATCATCAATGAATGTTAAATTTAGTGGAGGAAAATTAATGAATACTAGGATATTTATATTATATAGAAATATCTTGCTATAAATTACTTATTACAAAAGGGAAAATATTACTCTTTAGTGGAGAAAAAAGACAGCTCCTTAACCAAGTGATCAAAACTAACATCACCAAAAAAGGTGATTTGCCCGGAAGTGAGATCATGGAAAGAACACAACCACATTTGTTGGTATTCCAGCCCCAAATGCATAACCTGAACATGGTCACGTGACATATCACGCAAACCCAGGCTGAGGCGCATTCTATAAAATAACTGGCCTGCATTATTTAAAAGCAAGACCAAGTAACTATTCCACATCAAAGGCGACTAAAGGGACATGACAGCTGTGAGTTGTTATCCTGGACTGAATTCTGCACTGGAAAAAACATTGCTTTAAAGGACATTATTGGGTCCTTTATAATAGGTGAAATTGTAATATGGATATTTTTGTGGAAAAACTAAAATATCACTTATCCATTGACACTCAGGCTCTCAGTAAAAGCCAAAGAGTTTATTTCAAACAAATATACAAGTTTGACAAAAGAAGTACGAGCAAGGCCTAAGTGATCTTTCTACTACAGCATCATCTCAGTGCAGCCTTTTCTAATGACATATCTATCCAAAATATAACTATCCCAGATAATAAACTACATACTGTAGTGTACCATATATTAAAACTAAATTTTTAAAAAACTTGGGATCATACAAATAAATCATGGTGACTTAGTCATAATTCCCTTACAATCATTCTGTTGATCACTCTGATTTAATCATAATGCTCTGTTAAATGTGTAATTATTCTAAAAATTTAATGAAATGATAATCAACTCTTAATTTCAAATTTCTCAGAAAACCATCTAATGCAAAATACTTTTTAAAGAAGTATGTAGCTATAAAAGTCTGGAAATTTCAGAAAACATCTGTCAGAATTATAGTTTGTTTTTTTCTTGTGTTTCCAACCTCTGTCTGTTTGTTTTTAGTTTTTATTGGATTGAGGTAACATTGGTTGTAATATGGACTTTTGACTGGGTGAAAGGATTGTATCAATGTTAAATTTTCTCAGTTGTATAACTGTACTTTAGTTATGTAAAAACAATACATACTAGACTGGCCAGTGTGGCTCAGTTGGTTGGGCATTTGTCCCACAAATGGAAAGATCACTGGACCCATTCCTGTTCAGGGCACATCCTTGGGTTGTGGGTTTGGTCTCTAGCTGGGGCATATATGGGAGGCAACCGATAGAAGTTTCTCTCTCACATCAGTGTTTCTCTTCCTCTTTTTTCTTTCCTTCCTCTCTCTCTAAAATCAAATATAAAATAAAAAAATACATACTGAAATGTAAATGAGTAAAGTGGCATGATATATGCAACCTCCTTTTGATTGTTGAGGAAGAAAATGTGGAAAGAGAAAAATACTAAAGCAAATGTCGCAAAGTTATATTAAAATTGGTTAAAGGGTGCACAGGAGACATGCATACTTACTGAACCTTTTCCGTAAGTTTGAAAATTATTTAAATACAAGGTTAAAAATGAATGTGGAAAAGCCTGACCTGGAGAAAGCTCTCAATAAAAGTCAGCTATCATCTTCATCAGCATCATCAGCATCATCATCACCATCACCATCACCACCAGCTGTTTGGGGAATTGCGGCAGCATTTCAAGAGGCAATGGAGAACCTCATCTCGGGCGTCAGGCATTGGAAACAGGGATGTAGCAAACCGGAAATATTCAAGCTACCCGCACCAGAAATTCTGGCAATGATATGGGGAGTGTTCCATGCTGTGTGACACAGGCCACACGCCTCTCGATATGTGACGCATCACCCCAATTCATACAGCACACGGCCAGTTCTTACCATGCAGAATGAACTTCCTGGGGTAAACTCATGGGTGCTAAACCGTTCTCCCAACTATGTGCAATCGGCTTCTGTGTCCCAGGGAACCCCTGTAGGGACCGCAATGAAGAGAAAAGGCTGGTTCATTTTCAGAGAGACAAAGATCTTCTTCCACCACCTTTCCCTTCTGTCTGGGAGAAAATGAGAGGAGGGAAGAGGCAGAGAAAAGATGAGCAATGAGAATTTTATGAGAATGACTCAGAATGAGTGTTTCTGCATTCTTTTCCTGACAGCCTGCCACTTAACCCCCAGTTTTTTGTGCCTAAGCCTGATGCTCTTTTCAGTCTAGAAGAAACCGAAGTAGCTCACCTCTTCTCTCAGGTTTACTTTTCAAAGTCCTGTGGTTCAAGATCAACATAGCGACTCATCTGTGGCTGTAAATCCACAGCTGGCTCAGGCGGCTTACTTGTGTGAGACAGGAGGCAGAGCTGTCAAATGGGTTGTCTCAACAAAACACTGGTTAGTTGGTTAAAGCTTGCTGGTGCAAATAAAGTGAGTTTTATTAGATAGTATTATTTGAAGCCTCCAGTATTTCCTGTTTGCTGACAGGATAAAGTCCAACGTGATTTTCTACCATCTTGAATTATTCCACCTTGCCAAACTCTCCACATACTTATACTCAAATCCCACTGGACAATTTAGGAGGCTACCAATGTCCTATTTCTCTCTCCTGGCTTCGCTCATTCTATTATAAGCCAAATTCTAGAGTCAACCCAAATGACCTCTATTTCAGGAAGCCCTCCCTGATACAGCCGAGCAGAATGGAACTCCCTTTGATCTCTATAAAGTATTTTCACCATATACTTTGTCACCCAAATACATTGTCATAAAATTTAGCATAAAAATGACAACTTTAGGAGTGAGCAATTATTGAATGTTTGTTAAGGAGAGTGGGATGAAACAAAACATGAAATTAAAGACACTACAATTATCTGTGAGGCTTGGTGTAAAATTGTGTAAGCAAAATTGGGAATCTAATATTGATATATGAAAATCATTTACTTTTAGAAACTTAGTTTCCTTTCCAGAGCATTAGTTTTTATATCATATTAGGTACAGGTAATGCAGTTTTATATATGAAACTTTATTGTTGTATTATTTACCTTTTCTTTCAGAAACAGTTGTCTTTCCAACTCCATCTTTAGGCACAGAAAAATGGTCAGCTGACTGACATCATTAATAGAAGCATCTATTTTAGAAGCTCTGCTTCTGGAAGTGGAATAAAAAGGAGGTGTAACCCAGAGTTTAAGAAACCCACTGATAATGAGGGTATTTGAGTGATGGTAATTGGCAAGGAGAAAGACTTAAAGATCTATCTAGAGACCAACCCGCACACTCCAGGCATGCTGCCAAATAAAGACTAAAAACAGCACATAAAATGGCAAGAAAAATGTGCTCCTTGGTTTCTTCATTGCCATAAAAGCCATCGGGAAGGGCTTAAAGAGAGGTGCCATTCCTGAATGGTAACATTAGACTTCTCTGACTTGAGTGAAAGCTTTTGCCATTATGGATGGAAACAAGAAATACTGTCTTCAGTGACTTGTAGCCCTCTGGTAAAGTAAGTAAGTTTGTAGAATGGTCACCCATTTAGCTTCGGTGCTGCTCTTAAAACCAGATCAGTAACTCAAAAATACCATTCCTTTCTTTCCAACTAAGAGACAGAAACTCTTTCCCCATGAGAAGGACCATTTTCTTGTGATATGTACCTGATTTTTGCATACCCACACAAGATTTGGTGGTATACAACCAACTTAGAGAATGCAGCCACGGCTTCTTGCTCCAGGAAAATATCTATCAATTTCATGATTAAAACCAGTTTAATGATGGTGCCTTTCTGAGGTGAATCTTTAAGATGATATAAACCAATCCACAGTTCATTATTTCACTGACATTTAACATTTTCCTTGCTGCTGTGAAGATATATCTCCCTAAATCTAAGATGATGAGTAAATTACACTGGTTCAATTAGTGAATAAGTTAGCCAATGACTTTTAAGTCATTTGACACATTATAAACTAAAACATTGAAAGTAATTAAAAAAAATAAGATTGTATTGTCTTCTGGGTCACCTAAAGTCTCTGAGTGTTCCTTTTTCCATAAAATGCGTACGCCAATATTTTGCCCAGGTGGGATGTGTTGTAAAGTTTAGAAATAATGTATGTTAAGTATCTGGCATGTAGCAGACACTTGATAAATGGTTGCTGTAATTTATTATTCTTATTACTGTATAGTAAAAGTTCAAGTTATGTCGAAGAAATTAAACAATTACTGGTTCATATGAATTAAAAATATACATCTAGTGCTGTTTTATTTAATCAACTTAAGCGTAATGGCAAAAGGCAGTTATGAGCTAGATTAATCCAAGTTGTCAGGCAGCTTAAATAGCAAGCCGGTCATTTATTTTAGTTTACTATTTATATGCCTGTACTTTTAACAACAAACGTTTTTCGTTTCGGCTGTCTTATGTAATATTTTTTAGTAAATAGCTGATCTAGTTGGTATTTTGCTAATAGTAAAAACCGAGTAAGAGAAAAATAGAGAGCATTTGGGGAGGGGACGAGGCTGTTTCTAGTTGAGCATTCTATGAAATGGATTGTGAATGAAATAAAGGCAGTATTCGCGTATGGTAGAATCCCCTATACATTAAGAATACTGGCAGTGTAAAGATTGTAAGCAAAGAGGCAATAAATACATCAAAAGTAACTTTAAAAATGATTTTTAGCAAGCCAAGAAAATTGCCAAATAACCTGGAGACTGTATATGTACTAATGCATTTGTCTTTCTGACCTTCTGATCTTGATTAGTTTTTCAATGCCATTGGCATCTCTAAGGTAACAATTTGGTGGAGATTCTGGATTGCAGTTGTGCTGTCAAAGGGTCATTCTTCTTGGTAATAAGGTCGCTAGTGGTCCCTGGGAGAGAGCGGAAAACAATCAGGTCTTGAAAGCTGAAACACACTGAAGTTGAGAGCAGGTTCTTGGCAGAAGCCCAGATCCTCTTTCTCAGGCCATTCATCATCATGGCGATGAAGAAGAGAATGGCGGGGCCTGCACCTACGGCCGTGAAGTGGGGACCCAGATAACAAAGACACACAACCACCAAAACTGCAGAAGGGATTATATTTGGGGACCACTTTTGAGGGCACTTTGCTTTTTCGTTTACCACACTGTGGAGTCACATGTCAACAGATGTGGGTCCCCTTAAAAAGAAGCATGCAGCTTATTTTGAAGCAAATTATTATCAAAGGACTATGCTTCAAAACATTTCTTAATTTCAAATTGAAGTGAAGTCATTTGAGTTTGAAGCATATGCCTTTGCTAAATTGTTGCCAAAAAGTAAAAATAAAAAGAAAGACAACTTATTTTTTGCACTCACTGCTTGCAAATCTGTTGATTTAAGATGTGACACAAAGTTTAAATGCTGATGGTAAGGTTTATTCATGTGGCTTGGAGTGACCTACCCTCATTATCACTAGTGAGTTTTCATTTCATGGAGCCAAAGGCAAGCGTGAATAATTGTTACATTTAGCCTAAATGAAGGTTGTGGCTTGTATCTATAATTTAAACCTGTGAATTATACCCATAATTTAAACCTAAATAAAAACCTTGAACATAATACCTGAAACCATAAAACCAGGAGAAAACATAGGTAGTAAGCTTCTTGACATATGTCTTGGTGATAATTTTTCTGAATCCGATACAAAAAGTAAACACAACAACACAAAAAATAAATAAGTGGGACTACATCAAACTAAAAAGCTCTGCAGAGAAAACTATCAACAAAATGAAAAGACAATTTGTTGAATCAAAGAAACTCTTTGCAAATCATATGTCTTATAAGGGGCTAATAGCCAAAATATATAAAGAATTTACACAACCAACAGCAAAAAGCAAAAAACCCAGACAATATGATTAAAAAATGAGCAAAATATATTAAGACATTTTTCCAGAGAAGACGTACAGATGGTCAACAAGTAGATGAAAAGATGTTCTACATCACTCATCATCAAGAAAATGTAAGTCAAAACCAAAATGAGATATTACCTCATACCTGTTAGAATAGCTATCATCAAAAAGACTAGAAATAATAAGTATTGGCAAGGACATAGAGAAAAGGAAAGACTTGTATACTATTGGTGAGAATGTAAATTGGTACAGCCTCTATGGATAAGAGTATAAACATTTCTCAAAAAGTTAAAAACAGAACTAATATATTATCCAGCAATTCTACTTCTTGGTATTCATCTTTAAAAAATGGCAACACTCATTCTAAAATACATATGCACTTCTGTGTTCATTGCAGTATTCTTTACAACAGCCAAGATATGGAAGCAACCTGTGTGCATCAATGGATTAATGAATAAAAAAATATATATATATATGGATATTATTCAGCCATAAAAAGTGAAATTGTGTCATTTGCATGGATTAACCTCAAGGGTATTATGTTAAGTGAAACAAGTCAGACAAAGGTAAATACCATATGTTCTGTCTTATGTGTCATATTTAATATATATGTATGTATAAATCACAGATTGAATATATGTAGATCTATATATATAAATCTCTCTCTCTCTTTCTCTCTCTCTATATATCATAGATACAGAGAACAGATTGGTGGTTGTCAGAGTGGAGGGGAGGGGGAGAAATGAATAGATAAATGTGTTATAGAATATAAATTATAAATTTAATTTAAAAAATTAATAAGATGAAGACAGCTAATTAACTATGGCACTCCAGTAAAGTGTTTTTGTTGCTTAGTAAATAACAGCAACATTGAATAAAGTCTTAGACAGTATTAAAAAGTCTAGTAGTCTTTCTAATACAATTGCTGTTAGTTTTGCAGAATTGATAAACACCAACAGCAATACCATCAATGTTAAGAGCAGTTTTTCACACAAGTCATGTAGTGTCCATCAATGTCATCAGGAGATCTGGAGCATTCCCTGTGTCAGATCATGGCTCAGACATTGGCATCATTTAGCTTGCAGTCACTGTGTCTTACAGGGAGATCATGTCAGCATCTCCTAGAAAGAAACCAATACCTGGAAATTACTGAAACAATTTAGTAAACAATTATGCTACAAATTATTTCACTTTATTAGCAGTTTTAAAATATAGAGTTTGTTTAGCTGGGAATAAAAATAAATCATTTTATATTTTTATTCATTTATTAATGTATTACTATATTAGTTCTTGATGTTTAAAAAATATCCTGTGTTTGCTAGACATAGGTTTTTCTTGAAGACTCATACAATTTCTAGATTCTAGTTTTAGTTCTGCTATTTTGCTGGCTAGGTGACCTTGGGGAATAGATTCAGTATCTCTGAGATTTAACTTCCCCATCTGTAAAATGGGTATAATGCAATTTTCCATCCCATCTACAACGTTATATTCTTTGATCGTAATAGATGTTAAAACACCTTAAAATGTTAACCCAAAAACACAAAACAAGGTTTTATTAAACAATGACAGGAATATATGTAGTTCCTGATAGCTGTGAAAATACTGTAAACAAAAATATCTAAAACGGGTCACAAACAAGAAACGTAGTTTATAAAAAACACTTAGATTAATTCAATTAAAAAAACAGACAGGAAAAAACCCCCTCAATAATTTAATGGCAAATAACTCAGAAATAAAGTACATGTTCATCTATATTACTCTATGATACATCCTGGGAAATAGCTACAACATGGTGGGGGGAATCTCTATCTATCCATGTGCAACTCGTATTTGTGGCCTATGTACTTTCACCTGCCTGCATTATCTGAACTAGATTTTGGGCTTTATGAAGCAGTTTCTTCATTGATTTTTCCTATCTTGGGGGTGAAGTTTGCATTATTTTCTTAACATTTTATTTTATTCTTTTTCTTAATACACAGTGGTAAAAACCCAAACAGTATGAAAGACTATATATCATGAAGATAAGACTTCTTTTTATTCCCAAACCCCAGTGATATTTTTTCTTCCCGACAATTATTGTTAGCATTTTAAATATATTATTCTAAATGTATTCTCTGCATATATTTCCATATTCTCTTTCTTTTGGTCCCCACATCTTTTTCTTATTAACACAATAGCATATTTAGGTGATAATAGGAAACGGAGGGCACACTCAAATTTGGAAAATAGAGGACAGTTTTTTACAAAGAAATTATCATCAAATATATTGTTATAATACAGGAGCACTGCAAGCAGATAGCTCAGTGACCCAGGATGGGAGCAGCGGAGCTGTTGCCTCCCTTGGACTCTAAGAGTGGAGAGCAGATCAGAATGAACAACTGGAAGAAATCTGTCATTTACTCTTCTGCCCCCGGCTCTTTCCCATTAACCATATATGTTGGAGATAAGTCCATGTATCAGTACATATAGATCTCTCCCATTCTTTTGAAGAGGTAATTATTGCATGGATGAAATGTAATTTTTTAATTGGTCTTTATTGCTAAACATTTAGATTTATTTCCTGTCTTTTGCAAACACAAACACAGCAACAAATATGCTTGTACATATGTCTTCATGCACATGCGTGCTATATCTGTTATATAAATTCTTAAAGTAAAATCACTTCCTCATTACTTTAGGGGGCCAAAATGAATTTTGTGTATTTCTTCAAACAAAAAAAAAAATAGAATTGTTCTCCAATTTCAAAATAAAGTTGACAAAATAGTTTTGAGAACTTAATTCCCCCTAATCTAAATTTCTTATTGCTTAAAAATCCATATTCTTTTTAATTTGTAGAATAGTGTAGGAGTTAAGAGCATGTACTCAGAAGTCAGCGAGTCTGTGCTGGAATCCTGACTGATGAATGACATTGGGTAAGTTTTGTAATGACTCTATATTTCAGTTTTCTTATTGGTAAAATGGGGATGCTAATGACACTAATAGCTACTGCAAAGGACTTTGGGGAGGCTTAGATGAATTGATATAGGTAGATTGCTTACACCAGTGTGCAGCATTATATCAAGGTAGCGATCCTGCCTAGCAGGTAGGGGGCACATGAACTTGGCAGAAAGAGGTAACTAATCAGCTTGGACACTCACAGTTGACCTTTTTAATTGCATTGTCTTGAGTACTGTAACTTTATAATAAGTCTTAAAATCAGGTAGTGTTAGTCCTTCAGCTTTGTTCTTCTTTTTCAAAGTTGTTTTAGCTATGTCTTGCTTTTAAGATATGTTAGGAACAAAGCAGTGCTTAGTCTAGAGCTAATTATTTCCTACTAATGATGAAAGATACTTCCAAATAGTCTACGAAATGCACCATTAATTTTACATTTTCTAATCTGGCTGCTGGATACAGAACCTATTTCCATCCCTGTAGGAGAATCTGGTACTGTTTCCTCTAATCATTTGGGATGATCTTTTTCTTGGCCTTAGCTAGTGTCCTCACACAAGTGCATTGATCAGTATTTCACTGAATAGTCTGGGGCACGCTCTGCTGATCTCCTGAGTTCTCTCTCAGCACACCTCGTACTTCTCTGGAACTTAGTCCTGTGAACAGCAGCTCTTTCAGTCTCCTCAGACTCTCTTCTTCCTCATCTGCTGGGCTCTGAGTTCCACCTCTGCACTGTGGCCTGGAAACTCTCTCAAGGCAATAAGCTGGGCCAATAGTAGGATTCATATCATTTGTCCCCCACTTCTCAGAGGTTAGTGATCCTCACTGCCAGATATGGAGTGACTTAAAAACTAACTCCCTCCCTTCCTCCCTCCCTCCCTTTCTTCCTTCCTTCCTTTCTTCCTTCCTTCCATCCTTCTTTCCTTCCTTCATTTCCTTTTCCCTTTTCTTTTTTTGTGTATTTGTTTTGTTGTTTCACTCAGGGGAGGAAACCCAGGCTCTGTTCACTTGATTGGAAACAGAAATGCACCTACCCTACTTGATGATTCTTTTTATCTTTTCCAGCCCTTCTGTTGGGTTGATTGAGTCTTTATTCAGTTTCCTCCCTGTACTGATTTAAAAGTAGTGGGTTTATTTTTAGTTTTTTGGTGTTTGCCTTTAAACTTTTAACAGCAGACATGAATGAACAAGTTCTAACATATCTTCTCTATTTATTTGTCCCATTAGGCAAGTTTCCGAAATGTTTATTTTTATCCTCCATGTCTCTTAATTTCTCTTTCTTATATCCCATCTCCTTATTTCTCTCCCCTTTATTTTTGAGTAATTCCTTCAGTTCTTTTCTTTTTATCAACAATGACTTTATTTTTTTAATTTTTATTATATTTTTTCCATTACCTTTTAGTCCCCTTCGACCCCACCCCCCATTACCACCACACTGTTGTCCAGCTGCTCTCCATCTCTGAGTCTGTCTCTAATTCGCTTGTTAGTGCAGTTTGTTCATTAGATGCCACGTATGAGTGAAATCATGGATTTATCTTTCTCTCACTAGCTTATTTCACTTAACATGGTGTTCCCCAGGTTTATCCATACTGTGGTGAAGGGTAAAACAACTGTCCATCAGTGGATGAGTGGACATAACTACTGTGGTACATTTACGCAATGGAATACTAACTTGGCTGTAAAAAAAAAAAAGAAGAAAATTTTACCCTTCTTTTTCTCTTTTCTATTCCTTCACATTTGCTTGGTAGCTCTTGAAAATGCTTTAATTTATTTTTTAGTCCTTTTATATTTAAAAATAATTCTAAATACTTATTTTAAAGTATCTATGTGATGATTTTCTTTTGTGATGTTTTTGACATCTAATTCTGCTGTCTGACTGCTCACTTTTACCAGTCACAGCAGAATGCTTTTTTAATATTTTTAAGTTTTGGATTGTCATCTTATGTGAGTTTGGCTTTATTGGTGGAAACTCTGCATCTTCAGTTGAGGGTGTTTTTTTCCAGAGACATTTTACATTTGCTTTTCCCAGATAGCCCAGTAACATTACCCACTCAAAACAACTTCCCACACATTATAAACCTTGTGAGTGTGTACAATACATATTGTATATATATTTTATGTATAAACATAAATAAAACCTTTGTGAGGGTAGGGTTATAGATACAAATTCTCAAGGAATATCCTTCTTTTTTCCCATTGACTTCATTTTCCGTACTGTATCTATATATTCTTGGCCAGTACCACACTATTTTAAACATTAGCACTTTATACAATATTTAATTATGGTCTAGAATTAAGAAATGTTCCTTATTTATTATTCCTGGTTAATTTTATCCCATATTCCATACTTATTGTTTGGGAAAAACTGAGATTCATATCATTTTGCTACCAATAGATAGACATTTTCTAGGTCTACATTTTCACAAACTACCTAGTGCTTCAGAAATTGGAGATCTTATGAACTCAGTCATGTATTTGAAAAGATACATGTGATTTTTTTAAGTGGAAGGGTATATTAATTAGCTATTATTACTTTGAAACAAACAAAATTTTGATAGTAAGTTTTTTCTTCTGCCTCAAAAAATCTCCTGGACCTGCTCTGCTCTCTGTGGATCTCAGAGCATGCACTCATGGCTCTGGCAACTGTACAGGAGGTTGTTAGAATACTGCATTTCTCCTGTTAACAATGAGGTACATATCCCATTTATTCAATTCTTGTTAAATATTTTTCTATGAAATTGCCTTTCTGGAGGTCACATATCTTTTTGATAATGTTATTTTTTTTCCTTTTTTTTTTTAGCATTATATCATAGAATATATATCATTAAATTTCCCATGGAAAAAATTTAAACTAAGTATAAATAATGGAGTAAAGTTTACTATATCATTAGCTTAGAAGTGTTGCTCTCAAACTTTGATGTGTAACAGAATTATCAGAGAAGGCTGTTAATTATAGAGATTTGTAGGCCTTATTACAGACCTATTAAATCAGAATCTTCAGAGATGGGGCACAAGAATTTGTGTTTTCTTTTTTTAAAAAAAATATTTTATTCATTTTTAAGGAGAGGAGGAGAGAGAGAAAGAGGAGGAGAGACACATCAATTGGTTGCATCTGTTACGTGCCCCAGATGGGACCAAATCACAACCCAGGCATGTGCCCGCATTGGGAATCGAACCGGGAACCTTTCACTTTGCAGGACAATGCCCAACCGCCTAAGTCACATCAGTCAGGGAGAAAACCTGTATCTTTAATGCCTCCCCAGGTGATACTTCTAGAGGTGAATGTTTAAGAACCACTGAAACAGATTGATTTTCGCCAACATTGCATTAGCATAAATTTTTGAAATTTCTAATGTTACTATTGTACACTCACTTTACTTTGAGCAATGTTTTCTCCCAAGATTTATCAGGAAGATTATTAAATAATAAGCCTTGTACAGAGTGCTTAAAATATTGGACTTAAAACAAAAATAATGTGACTTTTTTACAGTTGATGGCTTAAAAAATGCTTCAGAAAATGGAGTTCAGATACTATTTATTTCCTCAGGGCATCTGGGTAGATTTGATCCAATCATTATTCAGTATCTTGAGTCAATCTGGTTAGTGACTAACCACTTTTTCTAATAGAATTCTTGAATTTCACTCTGGCCAATCTTGCCTTGTGTCCAACTATAAAAAGTCTGGTTAGTTTGCTAATAATGCTAGAGAGCTCTTTCTGTCTTTTTCTGACAAATTGCTCGGCACAAAAAAGAGCAGTTTCCTTTAGACTGGCAGTGAGAAATAGTGCCCTCTGTTTCCTCAGTCCGATGGTTCATTTGGCTTATTATTTTAAATTGGGCATAATAAGCTTCCCGGGGTGATTTTCCTTCAGCGCTGACTGGTCTCTGTATTGGCTGATCACACAAGCTGACCACACTGCCAGTCGTTTCTGTTTCTTGAGGCTAGAAACTTGACTCAGGATTCCATGATGGAAAGGAATATTGTAAAGTCTTGGTTTAAAAGAGATTTTTTGTTGTTGTTGTTGCTTGATTGCTTGCTGTAGGGCTATGTAAACAAAATCGCCAGAAATTTTCTTCTCTTTCTCATGTTTTCTTCAGTGTTTATTATTCCTTTTTATTAAAACAATACTTTGATAGTCAATGCTTCTCAGCCTATTGAATTCTTGACTGTTTTTCCCTCCACTTGCTAAATTGTAAGTTTATTGATACATTTTGTCTGTCTGTTTTATTTTTTAGGCAAAGGTGCTTTGAGCAGGTGAGGTTCCTTTTGCAAATCCTGGCTGACATCTGCCAGTTAGTCTGAGATTTTTAGATTTATTCTGTATCATTTTCTATTTTGTTAATTTATTTGAAGTTACTTGAAATTTCTTTAGATTCTGAGATTAAACATCAGGCTTTGATGCAACAAACTCAGGACATTGTGACTATTTACCCTGTTAATTTATGTGTGTACATAGTTAAAAAAAAATTAAGAGGGTTCAGCTGAAGGGAAGGCATAGAGATGTATTTTTCTCCTGTTTCTTTCCTAAGAAAATGGTTCCAATTAAGCATGATAGAAAACAATGTGTAGGGCACATGGCTTTATTGCAGCAAATCATGTTTTCCTATTAGAAACAGGAGGTTCTAACAATGTAAGCAGCAGGCTTCTCTTGGATGTTGCCTGGTCCAGCGTCCATGATATTTATGACCCTTTATTGAACTGTTCTTAACTCATGTGAGATAACCTTTGCTGAGTAAGAAGAGTCATCTAAGTGGTGCATTCTAAGTTATTTAATGATATAGACACTAGCAATTATTATTTTTATACCCAGCTATTTATAACTCTGGTTACTAATAACTTTTATAATATACATTCAATCTTGAGTATACTTTTTCAGCTCTTATAATGGAGCCCCTTTAGAAATTAATTTTGGGATATATATTAGATAACTTTCCATAAAATGACTTACTCCTATTATTTCAACATTCATTTGTGGGTGAATATATTAGGAGTCATTTCTGATCTTACTAGAGATTCTTGCCTCCCAAGAGAGCTAGTAAACATCCTTAGGGTAGGAGAAAAAGGAATAAGGAGGCAAAATATGTGGATTTACCTAGACACCTGGCTTTTATGCATGGGGACTCCATTGTCTGATTATTTGTACCCAAGTTCTGAAGTTATCAGGCAGTTTAGGGAAAAGTCGTTGTTATCTAGAAATATCCATTACTGAACAAACCGTTTTCACAATTAGTGCCTGTCCAGCTGTCTTTCCTGGCTTAGTAGAACGTTTAGATGGGCCCATCACGTCAACACCCTAGTCAGTCTCTCACTATCAAATATTATAAAAAGATAACTTTCGGATACGATATAATGCAAATCAATTGCAAAGGAAATTTACTTATTTTTTAAAAGATGTAGAATTTTATGAAATCAATGGAAGTAATATTGTGAACTGTATAAATCACATTTTAAACTGATATTTGGCATGTAAAGATCTGGTAGAATTCAGTTAACAACTAGAGAAGAGAAATCAATGAGGAAGAAGATGCTAAACAGAGAATGTGAATATAAAGAATTTAGTGAGATCTTTGGAAGAGCCAATTAAAAAAAAAAACTCACATATTTTTCAAAGTGAAACGTGAAACGATGAGTACATTATGTTGTCTTCCAGTGCTGTTGGGAAAATTACCACCACCACCAAATCAATACTTGATTCACTCTGCTTGATTCTAAGAAGTACTGCATTGAATTACAAAATATATTTTGTTACTTATAAAATAAAATGCATTTGCCTTTATAATTTTAACTTTCATTAAACATATTTCTAAGCAAATCTTTTTGAACTATTTACTATCACATTATGGTTTCATTTTAAATGGATTTGCTGGGAGATACCTTTTGCTGTCACCAATTAACTCTGGTGATGCAGACTTCCTTTACAACGAAAGGATCCACTTTCATCTTCTTTTTCATCCTTCTCCACTCTCTGCTTCATCTTTCTTTTAGTTCCTTGCTCTCTCTATCTCTGTCCTTGTAATACTTTAATTTCCTTCCCTTCCACACACTCTCTTTTCTCTTTTGGTAAGACTCCAGCTCCCTGAAAACCAGATGGGTGGGTCTGTAATGAATTTCCTGAGGTGTTCCTGACCTGTTGACTTGTGTGCAGTTTCATTTAATTTTGAAACATAAAAAAAAAGGCATTAATATATCTTTATTCTCTCCCTTGTTTCTAACTGCTTCAAACAAGGAATCGTAGCCTATAAAGGCTACTTATCTTAAATCCACCTTCTTAGGAAAGAGAAAAATTGCCATAGTAATAATTAGTTAGCTTCCCCCTTGAGGAGAAGAATTAAGGCAACAAGTTACAGGAGAGAGAAAGGAAAGGGCCTTTCTGAGAAGGAGTTTGATACTTGGAGAATATCTTTTCTTGAGAATTAACCTAGAATTTTATGCATGGTAAATAAATACTCAATAAATATTTATAAATCAGCTCAAAGAGCCAGTGCCAGGACCCAATATTTCCCTGGGGTGTCGATCCACCTCCAGAGCCAAGTCCAGGAAAAGTCTGGTGAACCGGGCACAACCTTCATTGATTGGTGCTCAGGATATTTACTACATAATTTCGTGTTTCTCAACCAGGAGGGGAGCTTTAAATTCTGAGCCCAGGCCATGCCCCATATCATACCTGTGGGGTAGGAACCAGCACTAGTATTTATAAAGTTCCCTTGGTGATTCCAATGTGTAGCCAAACTTGAAAACCATAGTCTTAGAAGATGTCGCCACTGTGTCCTTTCCTTAAGGTGGATTCTTCATGGTTCTGAGGTCTCAAATCGTCCTTCTAACTTCCGACTGTAGACATCCATACACGTAACTCAGTTCTGATGGGGACACTCAAAATGGTCCTGGGGGAGTTTTTAGAATTTAGGGCTGGGACCGACCAAAGGCTCTTTCACCAAGGGGAAGCTTTTTCCATGTACATAATTCTCAGGTGGACCTGCCACAGCTGCTCTTTTACTTTGTAACACCTGATGTTCTTTTAACAGGATGACAGCTCTCTCAAAGGAGGCCCGGGCTTGAAGAGCGCCTCCCGTGGCTGCCTTCTTTCTCCTGGCTCCCGCTTCACTGCTGCTGTGAGGCTCACTTCTCTCGATGTGAAGGACGAAACCCATCCCTGGTCTTCCCCTCAATCCTCACGTTTTGGGTGATAAGCAGCACAAAATAGACTAGAAGGACAATTTTGAGTTTCCGCATCAGAGTCTAATTACCTGTATTGGTGTCTACTGTAGAAAGTTAAAATAACGATTTGAGACCTCAGAACCACACGGAATCCACTTTAAGGAAAGCACACAGTACCCCACCCCCAGCTATGGTCAAGTATGATCCTGGGGAACAAATTAAGCAGACAAAACTCCTGCACTGGCAATAAGCCGACATTTAAACTGTGCACATTGCAAAAAACATTCACTAGGATGTAATGTAAACATTGACTCACAAGCTTTGGTGTGCTCCATGTTTGTGTTGTTTAAGTAGCTTGTTGAAACTGAAGGGGAGAGAGATTTATCATCTTATACAAGTCAGGCAATGTTCTGTGGGGAGGAGGGGCTTCAGCAACTCTTTAAGTCGAGGAGAAGCCTGTATTTGGTCTTAGTAAGCAGTGAAATGAAACATGAGGGTAACATTTGGAGAAAAGAGATTAATCTACCCAGGAAATCTAAGTTCCTGTATTAAGTAACGGTATAGATGTGTAAACTATGTTTTATGCTGCTACTAAGCAAAAGATAGCTGCAAACTCTTCAATGTATATTTATTTAAAATAATATTTTTGACATTATAATAAACATAGCTAACACTTCTGGAAGGAAATCACATGTAAAAAATTTATTCCTCAGGACAGTTTTATGTGGTAGGTAGATTATTACACCCACTTCACAGATGTGGCGTTGAGAACTGGTCCAAGGTGACAAGGTTAGTAAATTGCAAAGCCAGGATTTTAGCTTAGATAGCCTGGCTCCGGATTCCTTCTGCATTAAATTGACTTTGTTCTGTGTTATTCCACTTGGTATAATCACAGAAATTGCTTATTTTACTTTCGTGCAAGTAGAAAAAATCTTGTGGATAGAGTCACTTATTTGAAATGAACTATAATTATTAGTGCTATCTAGTGATTATCCTGCTGATATGATATAATACATGGAGACTTTATGAAAGACATTGGAGTATCAATTGATTTTCCTGAAGTGAAAATTTGGTTTAGTTATTTAATAAATATTCTTACTTTCATAAAAGTAGGTGAACTATTACTTAATAACTATTAAGTAATTCCAATGTATTTAATTTATATAATTGCTAAATCTAATTTATTTGGAAATTTTAAAGTAAGGAAATTTTATACAGAGAATAGAGAAAACTATAATAGCTTGAAGAAGTTTAGGAGAAGTTATATAAATTGTAGACCCTCCTGGAAGGCATCTTACAACATAATGCAAGTGAGATTAGGCTTTACTATAATTGGCTCCTCAAAAATTTGTTGTATATCACAGTTACCTTTGAGAATAATATCCTAGAAATTCAGAATTTAAAGATCCGTAGCACCTAGTACAATACATGACCCATAGTTGGCACACAATAAATGTTTGTTGGATATTGCAGAATGAATACAAATCAAGGCAGAAGAGAACTCTCTCTTTTTAGAATAATTAAAAAATTGCCTTCTTTTTCTGCACAAAATATATGTTACTAACATCACCAATGGACTTGAAATGAATTGGTTGGATTCAGCTACACGACACTTCAGATAACAGGTTTCCTTGAAAGAAGACAGACTTCCTCAAGCCAGGTCCTCCACTTATATTTTGAGATCCCATTCTTAGTGTCACTGTGGTTTGTCTTTTCCTGGTAATCTTTTTTTTTTTTTTTTGAACTTGATCCTCATTCTTTAATTATTTAAAATATATTGTCTACTTTCAACCTTATTTAAGAGCTCATGTAACTTGGGGCATTTTATCAAGTCCCCTAAGAGGAGTTTCTTAAGTTTTTGATTATGTACTTTTTACCCAATGATATATTTTTTAAAATTGATTTTAGAGAAAGGAGGGTGGGGGTGGGGAGAGAGAGGTGTGAGAGAGAAGCATCAGTTTATCAGTTGCCTCTGGTACATGTTCCAACTAGGGATCAAATCTGCAGCCCAGGCATGTGCCCTGGCTGGGAATCAAACCTGCAACTTTTTGGTGTACAGGATGATGCTCCGACCAACTGAGCCACCTGGCCAGGTCTAATTGTGTACTTTTTAGAAGACACAAGTAATTCTACCCAAAATCCTCTCTCTCCTTTCCTTTCCAGATGGTCAACATGCAGGAGTTTTGGAGTCCCTGAAGTCTGGAAGGAGATTCCTCCCAGGCTCGCATCACCACTATAGAAATATACACAGACGCCCACGAACACCCAGCCTCTTTTTAGTTCAGCATTCTCACTCTTCTGTGTGTTTTGAATCCATGTTAATCTTCCTGCTCTTTCTACTCAATCTTATACTGGAGATTGGCCCAAGAGGAAACAAAACAAAACAAACAAAAAAACCAAGCTGGGAGTCAGGCATCCCTGTCAGCATGTTAGGGAAACAAGAGGTGACAGTATGTGCTCCTGTTTCTGCCCTGTCATGATGCAGATCATATTTGCCTGCTGAGTTATTGGTGAACATCAGGTGAAAGTTCTTTGACTGGATGGTTTTAACTCAATTCCCTTTTGAATTAGAAGCAAAATCCAGGGAGGGGAACAATGACTTTATCTTAAAAGGGAACGTGAGATTGAACAAGCTGCATTTCCAAGCCTGAAATGAAGAACATTCTCAGAGTCCATCTTTGCCTGAGCTTTTGTTGGTGGCAAAGAGTGCCCTGAAGTTCTAATTTTCAGTCTGTATCTCAAAGGTAATATCTAGAAATCAATTTTCTGCTTGTCCTCTTGTTTAGTCAAGGGGAGAAATTTGCTGCTTATAAAGGCTTGAGGGCCTGACACCACTTCAAGAGAGCTCCCTGGGGTCACAGGTTAAGGTGTCTTCTGCGGAAGCTTGCCCTCCCCACGCTGCAGAACGCCTCAACCTTGACCTGCAGGGAATTTCCTTTCTAGAGGAGAGCAAGGAAATTCTGTTTCCATGTTAACAGAGGGAGGTCTCCCCCTGTCGCTGTCTGCCGCTGTTAGCTCCGTGGGCCCTGGGAGCCCAATTATGTGTAGAGACACGAGAAAAGGAGCCAGCGCTCAAACGGGCACGCAGAAGACATGGACAGAGATCCTGTCAACAAATAATGGAAGGTGCCGGCGTGCTGGCATACACGTTTGTGGTTTGGAAGATTGCCTTTCGAAGTGGACTTACTGTGCAGTTGGAAATGAGCTAAGACCCCTATTTCTATGCCTTTCCTGCTTGGATGGTCTAGATGCCATCGGCACAGGCAGCAGAGAAAATAACAGCAGGGTTAACTATTCATGCAAGTGTAAGAATAGTCTTTAACAGAAGAAGAGTAATTATCTTTGTCTAGTTCTCCCTGCTGTAAAATGTAATAAAAAAGAGACCAATGTCTACAGAGATCTGCACCCTGCTTCCCTTCTGAAATACATGCCAATGACTCTGAAACACCCTTTGATCGCAAGCTAAATTCACATCTTAATTTTGAAAAAATCCATTACCGTGGGTTTGATTCCTCGAATGCCTTTGACAGCTCTCAGACCAGTGTTATTAGGAGAGAAATCTCAAAGCTATGGGAGATTTACAGCCTGGGAGATCATAGAGCATGAGTGGGTGTAGTCCTATCCCCCATCGATTCTCCCGCATCACGATGACAGGAGCTATCTGTGTAGCAGAAGGAAGAGCTTGAGAGGGGTGGCTTCATTTGGAAATAGAAGCCCCTGTTAGCAGCCGGAAGCAGTGGTGCTGAAAAGCAATCACTGGTGTCAAGAACTTTCTTAGCTAAGCAGTGCAGCTGGTGGCAATAAATAGCATTCTAATAAAGGAGGATGTTCAATCCCTGACATAAGTGCATAGTGTTTCAACTACCAAACATCATTTATGAGGCTACACATGTCTGAGATGGATGCCCCCCTATACATTTATACATAAAAATGCAAAGATTTCAATAGGAAGGAAAGATCTGCATTTTAAATCAAAGTAAAATGGGAAGATCAATGAGAAGTGCAGTGTTTCTTAAGTATACCTTGGTACATAACATTTCAAAGATGCTCTGGGTGTTGCACTGTACAATTACTTATATTCCTAAATAAAGTGGATGCTGTTTTCTGTGATAGCGAATGCTATATTTATGACTGAAGGTAGGATAATGCTCCGCCTCTTCCCAGAAGCTGCAAAAAGGCAAATGCTTACATTGACTATCTTAGACCTTCCTTTCAAGATATGAGCACATGTTCTTACATAAGCCATTAATGAAATCCAGTCAATTTTACATAATCCTTAAAACGGTTCTCAAGGAACTGTTGAAAATGATGAACCAGGAAAGCCACGTGTACTATTAGTGAGGCTTAAACAACGGAGCTCATCTGACCTCTTAACTCATTGACTCTGCATGAGTAAATAAGTTATTAGTTTTGACATAACCAGTGGTTTATTTTATCATCTACTGCTGTTCTTTGTTACGTGTTCTATTCATACCACATGTTATTGCTCTTTATAATTATTGTGAAACACAGCAATTGCACAGACTGTATCATATCCCACTGGGATAAACATTGTGGATGAGGGACCAGAAGAACTTGCCTTTGACTTAAAGTTTCTTCCTACTGCTTTCTTTACACGAGAAAGATGTTTTTTACCGACTCCATTCACAAAACTAACTCTATGTTTTAATGACTATGGAGCCACTTTCAAGAGCACTTTATCTAGGAACTCCAAATGCCAATTTGTTTTCTACTGTGGGGTGTGTGTTCAAGCTTATGAAATGAATAGCTGGTTAATCTTCTAAGCTATTACTCAAGATAAAAATCTACTGAACCAGAAAGCAAAATACAGCATTTGCACAGCTGTTCTTTGAAATCCATTTTGCCTTACTGTGCTTGTATAACTGCTTATTAATATCATATTTTTGCTTTATAAAGAAAGGGTATGGTAAGCTCAGATGTCAATGAACACCAACATTTTCCTTTCAGTTTTGTCGACTTTGAAACTCATTACTTAGTGAGAGAGAAGCTGAATTTCTATTCTCTTCAGGATGGAACATTAAAAATTAGTAGTGTTATAGCATAAAGACATGCTGTTAAATGGATATTATTTTTATATTTTAATTGTAAGTGCAAACTCAGTGTAAATAAGGGGCAGATATATTTCAAAGTATTATTATCATAAAGTCAGGAATGGCTATAGTACAATGTGAAAACTTTGACATGGTCTAATTGGTAAAGAGAAAAACACTTTAGATAACACTTCAGAGCTACTAGAAAGGTTTTGCTTGACTGTGTCCTCTGAACTGCTAAGAACCAGATGGTTTCAGAGATAGTATATATGAAACTGATAATGATTTGAATCCAGTGGTTTCTAGAGAATTTTAGCCAGCTGCCATCAGGATGTGCTTAAAAAAGTTAAACAGGAGTAATGAATTTCCCTAAATGTCTCTTAAAACACATATGGATTCTCCAAGTCTGTACTTTGATTTTCCGTGTAAGGCCGATCGCTGTAAGTCAAAACAGGGGAATGGAGTTAGTCAAGATTTTAAATCACTTGCATACATGTCCTTTCTTTAAGTCAGCAACAGAGAAAATCTGAAAGTTTATCTTACTTTTCAAGGAAACATAGATGAGCATATGGTGAACATTAGTCCTCTTACAAAATAAGTTTTGGTCATGGCTGAACATTGCCCTTTTTATTTTAAAATCATTAGCTCAGAACTGTTTGACACACACACATTAAAGGAAGTGGTGATAAAAAAAAATCCTCAGTTACGGTTCCACAGACTAGGGACTAGAATACACCTTTGCTATTGACTGTGGGTGGGACTCGGATGATGGTACGTGCAGACGTGGAGTTGCGAGTGGGACCACTCTGATCCTCACACAGAACTCCCCCATGCAAACTGAGGTTTGAGAATCATCTGAAGTGCATTTTGAAAAAGAGACAAATGTATTTAAAAAAGATATAAAGAAATAAAGAAATGAAAAACAAACAAAAAAAAAAAACCACAATGAAAAAAAAAAGAAAAAGAGAACTTACTGACATAGTCTTTTATCAATAACCTTCAATATTTTTCACTTTTAACAGAACATGTGCTTTTCACTGCTAATAAAATTCTTGTGGTGGTGTATGAGGTAATAATGAAAAAATTTGAAGAACATATACTACACTTAATGGCAATGGTTTTCAATGGATTGCCAAGCTTAACCTCTCTCTTGAATTTTGGGTGCATATTTCCATCTGTTCACTTGTTCCAGTGATGTGTGTTACACATGAGCCCTTTTCTACAGGAGAATTTCCTTTCTATTCTTAATGCCAGGAAAAGCTGGATTCTTCTCACACTTTTCTTTTTACCCTTTGGGAAGTATGGATCTTGCTCTGAGATTACCACTCTCTTTGCTCTGGCCATTAGGAAACTCCAAGCTAACCTTCTCTTATATCAAGTATATAAATCACACAGCATGCATTTTGAGCGCTACTTTTAATCACAACTTCAACTTATTTCTCTTCACTTCCGTTCTCCCATTTATTTTATTTATTTAACCTATTGCAATGTTTCTACCCCTGCCAGGCACTCTCAAATCCATTTATATAAAAAGGGAGAGCTTTGAAAAAAAATAAGCTAAATTTTAAAATGCCATTTTCTTCCTCATATCCTCTTCCACACTTAGTACTGTAAAGCAATGATTGAGTTTTCTAATTTCCTCAGCCACTATTTCTATTTATTCTCCTTTAAAAATATCTCTGGAAGCCATTCCTTGTTTTCTTGTTCTATTGCCTTGTCTTAATTCAGGTAAGCCACCCAATTAGTCTCCCTTTTTAGACTTTCATTTTAATAAATTCCACCCCCAGGAATATGGTTATTAATTCACTGCTTACAAGTACAAATATTATTACTACTTCTTTGTTTAAAAATTTTTTATTGGCTTTGCATTTCCCATAGGCTGACATCTAAATTTCTGCCTTGCTGCACAAGGCTGTTCATTATCTGGCTCCAAATTTTGTTCTAGGCTTTTATCTGCCCTCCCTGGTAACCCTACAACGCAATCACCCCACCGCCCTGGACTGCTAATAGTGTCCTGAACATACTATTTTTTTTCCCACACTCCCATGTCTTTGGGTATGTTATTCTCTTTGCCTGGAAAATACCAATCTCTGTCCCCTGACCCCAGCCCTCAATCCTTCTGAGAAAAGGCTGCTGCTTCCAGAGGCCCCAGCTCAAGCGCCACTATCTTCCAGAAATACCAAGTCATGAGTAGTCACTCTTTTCTCCCTGCCACATCTGAATAAATCTTTATAGAGGCACAGACCACAGGATATTTTTAAAATCCTCATTTGAGGAAATTTTCCCATTGAATTTCAGAGAGAGAAGAAGGGAGAGAGAAAGGGAGAGAAACACTGATATGGGGAGAAACATTGATTGGTTGTCTTCTGTCTTTGCCTGGACTGGAGATCATAGGCTCCCGGATTGGGGATTGAACCTGTAACCTAGGTATGTGCCCTGACTGGGGATCCAAACCACAGTCTTTTGCTTATGAAAGGATGATCCAATCAGCTGAGCCACACCGGCCAGTGCAGACCATAGGATATTCTAAGTATTTATTTTCTTGTTTCTTTTCTTTCTTTTCTTTTCTTTTTTTTTTTTTTTTAATGAGACCTGAGTTCTTAAACAGTGGGGTGCAAAGGCTTGGTGCATTACAGGTGTTCTATAAATGTTTATTAAATCAGTGAATGAACAGGTAGATGACAAAAAAATGAAGGAATGAGTTAACAAATCGCCAACCTCTGGTCAGTAAGAAATAGAACTGGATTTTCTTGTCCTGTTGAAATATAGGGTGAATTCAATACTTATGTTCTCTATTATGGAACTGTGTCTCTCCAAAAAAAGGTATGTTGGAGTCTTAACCCCCAGGACCTCAGATTGGGACCTTATTTGGAAAAACGGTCATAACAGAGGAGGGTGGGCCCCTAGACCAATATGACTGGTGTCCTTTTAAGAAGCCAGCGACGTGAAGACAGAGAGACAGACAGGGGTGGGGGGTGCCATGTGACAACAAAAGCAGAGACTGGAGTGAGGCAGCTGCAGGTCAAGGAATGCCAAAGATTGCTGGCAAACTGCAAGAAGCTAATAAGAGGCAAGGAAGGATTTCCCTATAGATTTCAGAGGGAGCATGACCCTGTCAGCTTTTGACTTCACACTTCTAGTCTCCGGTACTGTGAAATAAAAAATTTCTGTTGTTTCAAGCTACCCCGTTTGTGATACTTTGTTACAGCAGCCTTTGGAAACTGATATACTACTCAAGCCAGTAATTTTCATCTCATGGCACACATAAACTAATTACTAAAATTCTATGACACGCTAAAAAATTTTTTTTTGCTGATCTGACAGAATACAGGTATAATTTTTATTCATTCGCACCATACAGCTATCTTTGTGTTGGCTGTTGTCATTTTTTTACTTGACCATCTAAGGGAAGAAAGGTCAGTGCCCCTGACTAAACAGTCAGGGGTTGCACGTTTTAACAGGCCTGCGGCACACCAGCGTGCCTGTGGCTCTGCGCCGGTTGAAAATTGCTGCTCTAAGCTCATTTTAAAAATGAGCAACATTTTTATATGCTTTCTTTTCATTTATTTATAGTAATGTATGTAACTCACTTCGATTTATATTAACTTCGGTAAAATTTCTAAACAACGTCTTTATCATATGTTTCAAATAAATAGTGTAAATGCAAATGACACGATTCATCCAAAGCACCCAGGAGATGGACTTATCAGAGTGTTATTAAGGAGAGTCCTCTTCTTGCCTTGCACTGGAGCAATAAAGTGTCAGTGATCAGAGTTAATACAGTTGTTTTAAAAATCAGCTCGAGAGAGGTGTCTTTTATAGACAATGAAAATAAATACATTTTAAGTATAAAGTTCAATAAATTCTGACCAGTGGACATTTCGAGTACTCACAGGCACAAAACATAGGACATTTTAATTACCCCAGAAGGTTCCTTTTTGTCCCTTCTTAGTCAATCTCCCTACCCCCATCAGCCCTAGGAAACTATTATTTTTGCTCCTGTTCCCAAAGATTAATCTTGTCTAGAGTTTCATATGAGTGGATTCCTAGTCTTTTGAGTCTGGCTTCTTTCCCTAAGCATTACCTTTTTAAAATTCATCCTTGGTGTTGTATGTATCACTAATACATTCTTTTTGATTGCTGAATAGTATTCCGTTATATGAATACACAATCCATTCATCTGCTGATGGACATTCAGGGTGTTCCTAGCTCTTGGCTATTATGAATAAAGTTTCTATAAGTATTCATGTATAGTCATGTGTTTCATAAGGACATTTCTGTGTATTAGGAACCACATATATAATAGTGGTCCCATAAGATTATAATGGAGCTAAATTTCTTGTAAGAAATGGGAGGATATATCATTCAGGAGGAATTTCTGTTTTCTCTGATGGGAAGAATATCTGTGGGGCCCCTCACTCACAGCACCTCACATTTGAGTGCACAGGTTCCATCCCAATCAGTCAGCCACTGATCTGTCTCAGCAGAGGAGCCTGCCCCCCGGTGCTGTATATTCAGAGGGCGCCATAGCCTCTCCGAGCTGGCCTGGTGGTCTTCAGAGGACATCGCTGTAAATTGTTTGTTGAGGACCTAAGGTCCTATACAGGGACACGGGGCCACAGGAGCTGCCTTAACAAGTATTAAGTCCCACTGCCACTTCAGCAAAAGCTTGCTGTGCTAGTGTGGAGCCAGCCTGTCCCTGTACTTTGGATAGATTTTTAGGATGTTATGACATAAAGCATAGATAAGTTTTATGTCTTCCATAAATTCAATGCCAGAAAGGGCTCTTTGCGCCAAATAGGGTCAACGAAACAAAAAACACATTCCCCAGGTCAAAATTTTGAGTCCTCAGTTCTATACCCTCTCCACGTTAAATACCACCCCCTTTTTTATGAATGTCACAAAGTTCCTTATCTGAGCACTGCTGCAACACGCAATAACTGAACCACACTGACATGACTATTTCCTATGTTCCTTTATGTCTCCATCTTGATTTCTTTTTTCTACTGATGCTCAGGCCACCTTTTACTTCCTCCTGATAGTCACTATTATGGTGATCTATGCCTTGCCCAGCCAGTTTCTAATCGATATTTCCAATCAATCCAGTGCACCTCCCTGTTCATGGAGCAGCATTGACAGCTTCAATGTTCTCTTTCTGACCTTGTCGGAAGGAACCAAGGGTGGGGGGGCGTGTGGGGCAGTGTTTATAAAGCCTGCAGCTGTGCGCAGCACTGTCCTAGGCCTTCATATTCACTCACTGACTCACCCAGGGCAACTTTGAGTCCTGTGAGCTCCATTCACGGTAAGTGCCCCGTCCGGAAGTACGATTTTTAAATCTTTTTACCAGGAGTAAGATTTTAAAAATCTTTATACCACATTTTTGCCGTACCTCTTTTATGTTTAGATATGTTTTGATATACAAATACCTTTGTGTTATAATTGCCTACAGTATTCAGCACAGTAACATGCTGTACAGGTTTGTAGCCTAAGTGCAATGGGCTAGATCACATCGCCTAGGTATGTGGGGAGCTACCACTTAAGCTTGTGTCAGTGCACGCAATGATGTTTGCGTAATAATGAAATCATCTAATAACACATTTCTCCGAATGTATCCCCATTGTTAAATGTTTTCATTTCTCTTGGGTAAATACCCAAGGGTGGAATTTCTGGGTCAGAGGGTAAATGTATGTGAACATTTTAAGACATTGCTAAACTATGTCAAAGTGGTTCCCACCAAAGGTTGAGGTTGTCAATCTTTAAAATTTTGGCTGTTGTAATGACAGTGTATATTTTGTGGTTTTAATTTGCTTTGTTCTGTTGACTAATTATGTTAAATATCTTCTCTTGTGCTTATTGACCATTTGTATGTCTTTGGTGAAGTGTCTGTTCAAATCTTTTGCTCAGTTTTTAGACTTAGATAGCTTGTCTTCTTATTACTCAGTTACAGGAATTTTTATATATAGTCTGAATATAGTCTTTATGCATTGCAAATATTTTCTCCCAGTGTGTGGCTTTCCTTTTCATGGTCTTAGTGGTGTCATTCAAGGAACAAAGGTTTTAAATTTTGATTAAGTCCAATTTATTGTTTCTTTCATGATTCATAATTTTTGTTTCTTATCTAAGAAAACTTTGTCAAGGTCACACAACTTTTTTATCCCACTTCTAAAAGTAATTTTGTAATGTTATCTTCTAAGGATAGGTCTCTGATCCACTTTGAGTTAATTTTTGCATGTGGTGTGAGGCAGGGGTTTGGATTCATTTCTGTCTTCTTGTAAACATATAATTGTTCCAGCATAGTTTTTTGAACTGTTTTCTCCATTGAAGTACCTTATCATCTTTGTCAAAAATCAATTAATATATACATGTAGGTTTACTTCTGGACTTTCTAGTCTATCTATTGATCTATACATCTATTTAGCACACTATCTTGATTACTGGAGCTCTATACAAAATCTTGAAATCAGGTAGAATAGACCTTCAATTTTGTTTTTCTTTTCAAAAATATCTTGAAAAGACCTATATTCTAGGTCTTTTGTATTTCCATATAAAGTTAAGAATCAACACACCAATTTCTAATAAACAAACAAAACACTGCTGGGATTTTGCTTAAGATTATATTGAAGCTATAGAACAATTTAGTGAAAACTGACGTCTTAAAAATAGGTCTTCCGATCTGAAAACCTGAAATGTCATTTAATAGTCTTCATTTCTCTCAGTAGCAATTCACACATTTTAAAATAATTTTCATTAAAATTTATTTCTGAAAGGGGAACCACAATTCTCCCCTTTGTGATGGGGTCTTTGTACACTCTACGCAGGACAATACATGAACCATTGAAAACCAAAGCAGAACTAAGAAAAATCAAATCATTTTGATATTGGGCATAAGTAGTTTATCTCCCTTCTTCCATGTAATCATCATGTTCATAGAGTAAAATTGGATTCTTACGTAATGCAGATGAAGAAC
The DNA here is from genome assembly GCF_021234165.1 of Pteronotus mesoamericanus. Taxonomy (NCBI): domain Eukaryota; kingdom Metazoa; phylum Chordata; class Mammalia; order Chiroptera; family Mormoopidae; genus Pteronotus; species Pteronotus mesoamericanus. The sequence continues at coordinate 27,141,976 of NW_026555065.1, forward strand.
ACTTAAGAGATTACCTTTTCCTTTACAATTTGAAAAACTGACAATAATTCACAGACCAAAAAATAAATAAATATAGGCCTCTAAATTTTAACATTATAGATATGGATTTCTTGATGTGAAGCTATGTCACTTTCATTTGACCTATGTAGGTCATGAGCATATCTTTAAATGACCTAGTTGGAAGAGAACTGCTTTCATGCCCCTTCTTAGGCTGTCTCCAGGAAAAGTATATTCCAAAGTCCCTTAACTGCAGTTTTGAAACCCGTAAAGCTCTGAAAACCTCCAATTAAAAAAAAAAAATAACAGTGGATAACAAAACCTGATATGAACTAAACTCATTTAGCATCTAAGTCTGACCTAGACTGACATGAGGCTATTTTTGGTCTTATATATCATTTAATGTAACTATTCAAACAATTCACTGCAGAAATGTTTCTGCATCTGATGATGGGATGCGGGCATGCACCCTGCTGGGATATTATATAATACATGGCACGCACAGTGTATTATCTTTCTAAAATCTGAAAAGTTCTGAATTCTAAAATACGTGGGGGTTCAAAGGTTTTAGACAAGTGCTCTGCACTTGTGTATCTGATTTTTTGTGCACCCTGAAGTTAGGCAGACAAGCTGCAGTCAATTTGCAAAACCTCCCCCTTCTTTTTTTTTGTTACACCTGATTTGTAAGCAGCCGTAAAAATGAGAGTGTAGAGTTCCTTTATTCTCTGCAGCCCAAACTGCATTCCACTTTCTTAATAGCATCTTGCTCCTTTTGGAGAATGACTTCCTTTCCCTGTTAGGGCCTAAACCTGGTGTTTCCTTGCATTGCTATACAGAAGCTGAAGGAGGCAGAGCCTCCCTTTCCTGTTCCAGTGCTGTCAAGTGTTGGACATGTGTGACCCAAACTTGGCTGGCCATTGGATACCCAGACCTGCCGTTCTTGGGGGAGTTCATAAACAACACAATGACTGATGAAAGACCATGCATCAAAAATTTCATCAGCATGTGCTAACTAACATGTTCCTGTGCCTTAACCCTCTGGAATTACTATTTTCGGCCTTGTTACTAGCCATTGGTACTTGTGAATGTCACCTCTTTTTGGACATAGGGTCTTTGCAGATATAAGCAAATTAAGATAAGGTCACACTGGATTAGAGGGGGACCTATTCCACTACTACTCGTGTTGTTATAAGAAGAGAAGATACATAGAGACACACAGTAAGAATGTCAAGGGACAACAGAGGCAAGGATTGGAGTATAAGCTACAGAGCTCAGGGATTTCCTGGAACCACCAGAAGCTTAAAGAGGCAGGGAAAGGTTCTTCCCGAGAGCCTTCAGAGAGGGCCTGGCCCTGTCAGCAACTTGATTCCAGACTTTTGGCCTTCACAGCTGTGAAACAACAAATTTCTGTTGTTTTAATCCACCTAGTTTGTGGCATTTTGTTACAGCAGTCCTTGGAAATTAATATACTGTCAGTAAGTTCTCTGTTGGTTAGGTCAACCAACATTTGTTACTCTTGTTTGCAACTAGACATCCTAACTATTATACCAAGTAATAATCTGTATAATCTTATGGGATTGGTATACATTATAAAATTTAAAAAATTCTAAACAGGAATATGTTGAGGTAAAAAAGTTAAATTTTTTCTGTCTGAAGAACAGGAAGTCTCAAAACTAAAAGAAAAAAACAGCTGAGGAATTCAGATGCAGCACTACAGGTCTACTGCAATCCTGAAGGGTACCCAAACACAATGCTTTATTGCTCATAGCAACAATTTAGTGATAGCCAGTCAGGGATTGCCTTCAAAATATTTCAAAATAGCCTGTCCTTTACATAAGAGAGAGTCTTCTTTATGTTATGATTGCTTTCCAAGATATATTACATTATGATAAACGATCATGTACATTGTTTTGACAATCAGAGTATTTATGAATGAGAAACTGATTTGCCTGCAGTGATGAACTGAATTGTAAATAAAAAGCATTAACAATGATGATATCATTTAAAATTTGTTTAAGAATTGTGTTACAGTTTTGCTTTCTTTTTAATAAGGAGAAAAAAAAAGCTGTCAAAAGACATTTATTTTATAGTAACAAGGATCTGACAGGTCTCATTAGAAGAACTCACTCACAAATCCAAAGGTATAGCTGGTTTGTTTTTGCTGTATCATGTTTACCTGACCTCCCAACTATAGTATCAAGATATTCTACTCTCCGTTTTTAACCTTGTGAATGGGGGAATATCACCAACTTTTGCAGCTGTTTGTGCCCAGATTCTTGGAGCGAGAGTGATAATTTTCACCAGTTTGAAGGGGGTTAGGTAGCAATTTGGACCCAGGACCTAAGAATCTGTGGGTCAGGCATGAAATGCCTTCTTGCTTACTAGGAAACAAAATTGAAGGTGAAACAGAAATTATGATCACTTTCTTCCATTCATGTATGACAAAACAAAACAAAACCCAAGAGCTCGGATAACCTCCTGAGGAATGAAGAAAGTGTCTAAAGTAAAGAAGCATTACTAACAGGCATGGTAAGAATATTTATACCAAAATTTCCAGGGAGTAAATTGCTAGGGCTTGAGAGTGCATTCCATAGTGTGCCACACAGAAAGACTGACACTTCAGCATTTCCCTTGATGAACTGAAGGTAGAGCTTTCAGATTTGCGAGCTTTGAGACTGGATGTATTCTGCGCCCCCCCTCCCACCCCCCGAGATGGATCTATTCTGTGTGAAGAGATTTGCACGAACCCAACTTATACGGGCTCAGTACATAAACCAAAATACCCATTTACTTAATTAAAATACAAAATACAAACATGAGGAAACTAGCTGGATTTGTTTTTTCACCAGCAAAGAGAAATCTACATGAGAATATAAATTGTCATGAGAAAGACAGTTACAGGTATGGAATCGGAACACAAGAGATTAGATATGTGATTCAAATTTCAAAGGCCTTGCTAACCTTAGGCATCCACCTCCGCAGAGCACAGATCCACCGCTGGCACCCCATGAGCTGGCTCTGAGAGCCTGGCCTTCTAGCACTTGGCACAGCCGGCCACCCGCTGCCAGCGGCATGGCTTCTCAATCCCCATTCTCCAGCTTCCAGTCTGCCCATTCCCCTTCCGAAGGGCCACTTCATTCTCTAGGTGTTTCAAGGACACTGGTAAAGCAGCTGTTTTTGACATGTGGTCAGCATCCTGATCTTTCGACTGGGGGAATCTTGTAGTCATCTACTACCACATTATTCACCTCCAAACTGATTTAATATGATGTGGTACTTTAAAGGTCCCAACTTAATAAATTCTGGTTTGAAGAAAACCTTGCTTTTACCCTGTGTACCCTGTGAGGTTCTGAAAATGTCTCTCTATCATCTCATTGCATACAAGGAAACTAGACTGTGAATACAGCTATGAGGTACTGGAGAACTGAGGAGAAGTCTTCCTGATGTGCACCTGGGCTGAGCCGAAGGTTTGGCGAGTGAGTGTGAGTGATGGGCGCTGCTGACCTTTTCTGAACTTGACTTGACATGAAATCGCAGAGTACATTGATCCATTGAGGTTTTCCTGCCCATCACCTTCTGATAATCAGGGACACTTTAAAAAAATTAAATCAAATCTTTGCTAACGAGCAACCTTTCAAGCTCCTATTGTGTCAGACATATTCAGCTCACAGTGAAGAAGTGCATTGACCTTTTGAATTTGCCATTTCATTTGAATAATTTAGACTGTTTTTTTCTAGGCAATTTAAGCAAAAAAGTGGGGCACTGTTTCTGAAAAAAATGGTCAATAATTGCAACGATGAGTCAATATCACATTTTCTACTGCTGTTTTCCTGAGGACAAGAAGTTCCTCTTCTTAGTAGAGAACAATCTTATGGTCTCCCTGGAGTGTTAGTCCATAAATAGACACATTTACTGAGTTTCATTTATGTGCAGGGCATTGTAATAATTGTAGTGGGTGATACAGATAATTATTATATGTTTTTCAACTTGTGACATTTTCCATATAATTTGGAAAGCTAACATCTACACAATAAAAGTTAGCTATCATTACAAGGCAGTAATGACAAATACAAAATGGGTGAAAAAAGCTTCAAAGACTATGCGCATTTATACATAACCACCCACCAGTGCAGAGGTTCACTGCACTGGTGGCTTCATGAAAACTTTCTTTTCCTCACATCTCATCTTAAATTTCTCTTGTCCACACGAAAGAGGAACCATTTAAGTAATGTTCAAAGCTGTTCTACTCTCTTGGATTATGTCGTATATTATGTATTTGGACCCAGTAAGTAGCCAGGCCAACTTCTCTAACTACACTCTTCTCTTGGGGCCTTATAGACTAATGTCTTCTAGATCCATTGCTCCAACTCTGCCCTCCCTTTGATCACTGGGCATAACATTCAACCATCTACTTGACACCTGTTCTTGGTTTCATTCTAATAGGCTCTCAAAACTAATATATCCAAACAAGGCTCTAGGCTTTGGCCCCATCCTGTCTTTCACCACCATCTCAGCCCCAGGCCTCCCTCAGCTCTGGGAATGGTACCGCCATCTAACCACTCCATCAAGTAAAAACCCTGAAGTCATTCTTGAGCCTTTTTTTCTCCTTTCCTTTCCTCTTCCTTGCCTGTCCAATCTATCCACAGGTCCTTTAGGTTTTAGATCCAACTTATATCCCTTTTCTATCCACTTTACCATCCTAGTCCAAGTTACCAATGTTACTTACCTAGTCTTTTTGTTTTCTTTTAACCTCTTTATTTTGTTTACTGTGGTAAATATAGAGAATATAAAGTTTACCATTTCAACTATTTTGAAGTGTATGGTTTAGTGGCATTAAATCCTTTCTCATTGTTGGGCAATTATTATCACCATCCATCTCCAGAGCTTTTCTATTTTCATAAACTGAAAGTCTGTACGCATTAAACAATAAGTTCCCATTCTCCCATCCCCCAGCCCCTGGCAACCACCATTCGACTTTCTGTCTCTGTGAATCTGACTAATCTAGGCATCTCATGTAAGAGGAATCAGTGTTTTTTCCTTTTATGACTTGGTTATTTCATTTAGCATAATGTCCTCAACGTTCATCCAGGATGTTAGCATATGTCTGAATTTCCTTCTTTTATAAGGCTGAATAATATTCCATGAATGGATATACCACATTTTGTTTATCCATTCATTTATCAGGGAATACTGGTTGTGTCCACCTTTTGAATATCATGAATAATATTGCTTCTCGCCTGATTTTTGCTCTCCCTCCTTCCCCCCAAAATCTGTTTGCCTCATAGAAGCCAGAGTGATCTTTTAAAATGTAAATCAGCCACCATGACAATTCCCCACTTAATGTCTTTCAATGACTTCCAATTGCACTCAGTGAAATCTAAACACCTCACCACACAGTCTGTCCCTATGCTTGTACTTCCCTCTCCTGCTCATTATATCTGGCCACAGGCCTGTTTGTCATTTTCAAACAAGACAGGCTGCTCCTGCCTGGGAGCCTTCACCCATGCTGTCCGTCGACATGGAGGTGCTCAGTCTTGGTGTTTTGGAGAAATGGCTCCTTCTCATTTGTGCCTTTGCTGTACATCCCCTTCTATGGTCGCATAATCTCAAGTTTCCTCGCCCAACTGTGTTACTGCGTCCCATCTCTCTATTTTCTCTTCTCCGTAGTAGCACTTATCACCATGGGAAATTGAGATGTTCATCTATTGGTTTACCTATTTATTTTCTATATCCCCATTCAGTATGAGCCACCACGCCACTACTGACGAGTAGACAGGATAATGTCGAATGTGACCTGAGGAACCGAAAAGCAAGGGAATTTAATTACAAAGTCAGTTGGCTGCTTGTTTCGACTCTTTAGTGGTGTAGTATATTAATTTTCTGGGTGCAATACCTAGGCATTTGGAAAAGGGCCCATTATACTTCAAGTATTGAATGTTTTCTGTGATGATGGTGACTACAATAGTATGTTACTGCCAGATTGAGACCAAACGTCTGAAAAGTGAGGATGTCCCTTGGAAGCACTTGAGACATAACAGATCAATATATATGGAGAGACATGTCAAAATCAACATGTAATTTGTATTAAATGACTGTGGACACTCATAGGTGGTACCTATAGATCCTCGCTGTTATTGATCCTGTACGGCTGTCAGGGAGAAAAAAATTATACCCACACTCTTAAGCTGTGTATAATTTACTTTCAAATTGTTTATGTGCATAGTAAAATATTGGAGAATATTGGTAAAATTGGCAAGCTATATACAATATTAGTAAAATTAAGTTCTTTTTTTTGTTTTAAGATTACAAATCAGAGGCTCCGATCTACTTGGCCTACGTGCACACTGGGATGAATGCTTCTCTCTCCTGGGCTGGCTGGTCCGGTCATGCACCAGAAAGCGTGTCAACGGCAAAGCTCTCCTCACTGTTTCAGGTCAGTCTTCCATCAATACACTCTGTTGGGGCATAGATGGGTTCAGCTGCCCATGTATCTCTTTGAAATGCAGGGAGAATCCTTTGTGGCCTCTAGCATGACCTACTACTCATTCTTTGTTGAGTGAAATTTCCTTTTCCCGTGAGTTTTTGTAAGAGTATCTTGCCATTTCAAGTGGAGGAAGATAGGAAAAAGCAAAGCTTCTGTAGGGTAGGTAGAGGTGGTCTGGCTCCCTCGTCCAGACGCATGGATAACTGGAGGGAGCAGTTCCTCACAACCTTGAAGGAGTCTAATAAAGCAGTGTTCCCATAGCCTTGAACCTGGGTCTCTCAGCCTTGAGCCCAGGTGCAATAAACTGCCCTGTAGCCTCGAGTAGCTCACTGCACAGCTTATGATAGTTACTTCTCTTTCTGGCCAGTAGCCTGCTTTTTTTAGGGCTAGTATTTAAGGTGGGAGCTTTGGACGAGGTAGGGAGTTGGGGCGTCTCCTTGGACACGGGCTTGTGGCTTATGTGACTCTCTGGAATAAAGGTCTGTCAAGCATCCCCAAGGCTCTGCGCATCTTCTTCTGTCTAACTGAGCCCCGGGTGGACCTGCCCAGCCTAGAGAGGATGCAACACAGGTGCCTTCATGGGAAGCCAGGTCTGTTTTTGACTTTTGTCTCTTACTTACCATATGAAATCTAACAGGTCACGTCACCTCTTTAGTGTGGCTGCTTTTTTACTCTATTAAGGGGACATAGTAATTCCTGTTCACCTACACATTTTTAGGAAGTACCTCAGCTTTGTAGAATGATACATGAAAAGACTATGTATGTGAAGAGATTTTGTTATAAAAGTTGCTCAAATGTGAAGTATTACTATGCAAATTAATGTCACATTTTAAAAGCCAATTTTCTTGGTTTTATTGATAGTTATTTTTACCCTTATTATCGAATGAAGTCAGTAGTTTTACATTTACAGAGAAGTTGTGAAGGTACAGAGACTTTCCCTGTACCCCATATCATTTCCACTTTTATCAACATTTATGGTCAGTATTCTATCCATATTTCTAATCATTAAAACAAATTATTATTCTATATGCTTAAGTTCTAAAAAACAAATGTGGAATGCCCTGCTCTCTTTTTCTGAGATCTTAGCTTCCTTTCCCCCACCCAAGTGGAAAACAGTGTCAATGTCTAAGTTAGGACATTTTATGTTCAAATAACAGAAAAGCCTGCCTCAACTGGCTTAAAGAGTAAAGAAATTTATTAGGTAAGATCACAGGAGGTGTGGAGGTAGGACAGCTCCAAGATTGATCCAGGGACTCCGTGATGTCACCAAAGTCATGCTTTTTCCATTTTCCTGCCTCATCACTCTCAGTGAGCGGTAGCCTACCACCCAGCCCCGCTGCTGGCTGCCAGATGGCTAAAGCAGTTCGTGCATCTCACCCAGATACAGGCACAACCAGCGAAAGAGGGACTGTTTTTCCATTGTGATTCCTGATCAGCAAGAAAGGCCTTTTCTAGAAGCCCCTCAGCAGATTTTCTCTCAATATTTTTTTGTCCAGTTGCATCATATGCCCATGCCTATTCCAGTCAGTTGTAAGAGAAAGGGGTGCCATGAGTTATGTAAAGTGACCTTATGTGCTTCTTGGGGCCGGGGCTGGGGCTGGGGCCGGGCCTGGGGCTGGAGTCCCCTTCTGCTGAGGAAGCATAAGGTCATCTAGGAGACAGTGGACTCCTGAACAAAAGTAATGTTGGGGTAGAAGAGAGGTGTGATGGTGATGAATGGTTGCTGGGTAAGCAATTCACAAAGGGCAACTCCAGCAGATACTACTATTACACGTGCATAATAATGGTGAATACAAAAAACTTAAATAATAAAATTACTAACACTTATTTGCTTTTTACCTACCAGGTATTATTCTAAGATAGAAATGGGATTCTGAAATAATGTCATAGCATTTTCTAGCATACTTTGAAGTAGTGCAGATTTGGCAATTCAACATGGTTTTTAGGGGCCTTTAAAATTTATAAAGGCTCCAATTTTTATAGATTCAGAAGCAATACACATCAGTTAAACATTTGTTGAGCTGTGATGAATAAATACTTTGCACAAAACAATGAAGCAAGATATTATTTTTTCTTTTTGTTCAAAGATGATTTTCTCTTCTAAGTTTTTACTTTAAACAATATATACATATTTTAAGTGAAGTTAGTATAAATTAGTTTCTATATTAATATTTTATAGATAATAAATTGAGTCATGAAAAAGCTTAACTTATAAACCATTAGAACTTTACCAATATTTAAAAAACAAAGTCATTTGAAACTGTTACCCATTTAAAAATCTTTACATTTATTTGCTATTTTATTGGTTGTTTTCTATGACATAATTTTAAGAGTACACGTTCTGTGAATTTCGACAGATGTACACGGTGTGCAACCACCAGCAGAATTAAGACAGAATATTTTCAACATTTTTCTCCTTTTTATAAAATATATTTTATTGATTATACTATTACAGTTGTCTCAGCTTTTTCCTCCTTTTTATTCCCCTCCACCCTGCACCCTCACACCTTCCTGCCTTCCCCTACCTTAGTTCATGTCCACGAGTCATATATATAAGGTCTTTGGCTTCTCTATTTCCTACATTATCATTAACCTCTCCCTGTCTGTTTTGTGCCTACCAATAGTGCTTCTTATTCCCTGCACCTTTTCCCCTTCTCTCCCCCTCTCCCTCCCCACTGATAACCCCCCTTGTGATCTCCATTTCTGTGATTCTGTTCCTGTTCTCGTTTTTTGCCTAGTTTTTGTTTTTGTTTTTTAGGTTCAGTTGTTGATAGTTGTGAGTTTGTTGTCTTTTTACTGTTCATAGTTTTTGATCTTCTTTTTTTTAGATAAGTTCTTTTAACATTTCATATACTAAGGGCTTGGTGATGATGAACTCCTTTAGCTTTACCTTATCTGCGAAGCACTTGATCTGCCCTTCCATTCTAAATGATAGCTTTGCTGGATAGAGTCATCTTAGATGTAGGTCCTTGACTTTCATGACTTCGAATACTTCTTTCCAGCCCCTTCTTGCCTGTAAGGTTTCTTTTGAGAAATCAGCTAATAGTCTTATGAGAACTCCTTTGAAGGTAACACTCTGCTTCTCTCGCTGCTTTTAAGATTCTCTCCTTAACTCTGATCAGGGGTAGCTTAATTATGATGTGCTTTGGTGTGTTTCTTCTTGGGTCCAATTTCTTTGGGACTCTATGAGCTTCCTGGATCTCCTGGAAGTCTATTTTCTTTGTCAGATTGGAGGAGTTTTCCTTCATTACTTATTAAAATAAGTTTTCAGCTTCTTGCTCTTCCTCTTCTCCTTCTGACACCCCTATGATTCAGTTGTTGGAGTGTTTATAGTTGCCTCCGAGGTTCCTAGGCCTTCCCTCATTTTTTTGAAATCTTGTTTCTTTATTCTGTTCCAGTAGGATGTTTCTTTCATCCTTTTGTTCCAAATCATTGGTTTGAGTCCCTATTTCCTTCCCTTCACTGTTGGTTCCCTGTATATTTTCCTTTATTTCACTTTGTATAGCCTTTATTTCTTCCTTCATTTTGCAATCAAACTCAATCAGCTCTGTGAGCATCCTGATTACCAGTGTTTTTAACTCTGCATCTGATAGGTTGGCTGTCTGTGCATAGCTTTGTTCTTTTTCTGGAGTTTTGATCTGTTCTTTCATTTAGGCCATATTTCTTTATCTCAGTGCACCTGTTACATTATAAGAGGCGGAGCCTTAGATATTTACCAGGGCGGGGCAACCCACTTCACTGCACTGTGGCGCTGAATGTGGGGAGGGCTCAAAGAGGGAACAATGCCACTTCCCAGGCCCTGATCCCACTTTCCGTCACTTTCGTCACTTTCCACAAGCAGATTGTGCTCGTTAAGGTGCTGATTCCCCAGGGGGTGGGTTTGTGTACATTCTAGGACACTGTGAGTCTCTCCAATGAACTCTCCTGTGAGACTGGGAGTTTCTCCTACTGCCGCAACCTCCACAGGTTTTTACAGCCGGAGGTTTTGAGTCTTTAGTTTCCCACGCTGAAACCCTGGGTTTCAGTCTGTCTCACTCCCCAGTTGTGCTTCCTGGCTCATCCAGGTGCAAATGCGGGACCATCTGGTCCACCAGCTGCTGCCTCACCCATATGGTCTACCACCTTGCTGTGTGTCCTTTCTGCCCCGGCTGCCATCTCTGCCCTTCGTATCAGTCTGGAATGTTTGTTTAACTCCTTGGTTGTTGGATTTCCATGTAGTTTGATTTTCTGGCAGTTTTGGTTGTTTTTTCTTTTTAAATTGTCTGTTTTCATTCTTTTGGTTGTGCGAGGAAGTGAAACATTTCTACTTACACCTCCATCTTGGCTAGAACTCCTGGCTATTATTTTCAATACCTTAAAAAGTTCTCTCATGGCCCTTTGTAGTCAATTGCTTCCTCTCTATTCCAACCCCTGGCAATCAATAATTGCTTTGATTTCTGTCCATAGAGTTTTGCCTTTTGCACAATATTATATGAATAAAATATACAGCATATAGTCATTTAAGTCTAGGTCTTTACACTTAGCAAAATTCTTTTGAGATTTATTTGTGTTGTGGTATGTATCTGTACTTTGTCCATTTTTATTGCTTATTACTTCATAAATTGTTTTTCATTCATAAGTTGATGAACACTTGGTTCATTGCTAGCTTTTGGCAGTTATGAGTAACATTGCTATAAATATTCATGGAGAAGTTTTTGTGAAAACATGTGTCTTCATTTTTCTTAGGTAAATGTCTAGAGGTGGAATTATTGGGTTATATGGTATATATTTAATTTTATAAAGAACTGCCAAATTCTAAAGAATTTGGCTATACTATTTTGTATTCCTGTCAGAGTGTAAGAGCATTACAGTTGTTCCACATCCTCCCTCAATATTTGGCAATGTTGATTGTTTTATTTGAGCTATTCTAATAGGTGTGTAGTGGTATCTCATTGTAATTTTAATTTGCATATCCATAATGACTTATGATGCTGAACAGCTTTTTGATGGTGTAGCTCTTTTTCCAAATTTTAAAAAATGAGTTGTCTGTTTTCCTGTAATTGACTTTTGAGAGTTTTAAAATATTCTAGATACAAATTCTTGTTAGATAGGACTCATGAATATTATACTCCGCTCTATGGCATCTCCTTGCATTTTCTTACCCACATCTTTATAAGAGTAATCTATTTTTAAGTCTCATTTTTTTTTTATATTCTAGGTATGGGGCAAATAAAAACAATTTATAGTTATGCTTGCTTAAAGATTTATTACATGCAGGGTTAGCTAAAATGTCATTCAGAACCCCAAATGGCCAGGATAATTTTTATAATAGATTTTTCTTTGCTACACTGAAGAAAATGTAAAGCAGCAATAACATTAAAGCTCTCTAAAATACTAAAATTATGAGCTACGTTAGTACCAATAGTCATAATTATTTATTTCTAGGTTTGCATCACGAGTGCTACTTGAACATATAGAACAATGTTCATGAACTTTTCCTTATGGCTCTTCGTAGTACCATGATAATATCAGATAAACCAACAAAAATTACCAAGAGTGACCACTAGTGAGCCTGTGAGATAATGTCCTATTAATTAGATTATTAAGTCGATTCTCTATTTTTGTTACATACTGTTTGGAAATTTTAGTCTATTTGTTGAGATAGGCTAGGCTGATGCACTGCTTGCAATCCCCAAGTCTCAGTGGCTGAACATATAAAAGTTTATTTGTGGCCACCGTTGGGTGGTGGCGGCGGCGGCATGTGGGTTGCTGTAGGTTCTCAGAGCCCTGGATGATGGGGACTCAGCCCGTGAACTTTGGCTGAGGAGCGCAGCAGAGGAAGAGAGAGAACAGGGAAACCTGCAGGGCCTCTCTGCCTCATGGACACAGGTCCGTCCGCGCAGGTTTCATCAGCCAGAATTGGGACCTGCACGCGGGGGCTGGGAAGGGCAGGCTCCCGGATGCTCAAGAAGTTGAGCAGAATTGAATATTGATGAGCACCAGTAATGTTTATCACAGTTTCTAAAATAGCACAAAAGGTCAATTATAACCACATTACTTAAATTAGAGACAGTTTTGAGGTAGTTTTACTTACTGGCCGGGAAACTTTGGACAAATCATTTAACCAGCATGAGCCTCCATGACTTCATCTGGAAAAGGGGTAAAATAGTGATAGCTGACATATATCCAATGTGTACTAGAAGCCAGGTCCTGTTTAAAGTACTTGACATATATTACATGCTTTCATGTTTACAACTCTTAGGCAGGCAAAACTTACCACTATTTAGCGATGGGGCAGTTGAGGTGCCAGGAGTACCTTGCTGACGCAGACAGCGCGTGAGGTGGTTCTGTGACTGGAACCCAGGCCCCCAGCACGGGTGTTGCTGGGCTTCGTGACTAGTCTCTAACTCCACTTTTGTAGGTAATTATACCTGTTTGAATTAGATGCATATTAAGTGCCCAGCATGACAGAGCAGTCCTTGCCATAGTAATATTTTAGATGTGCTGGCAAAGAGAGAAAGAAAAATTTGGCTAATGTATTCCGTTGAATAACTCAGTGAAAATAGTATTGTTTTGCGGGGGTGTGGGGCGGAGAGGGAGTTGGGAGTGGTTATCCCAAAACAACTGCTTATCTGGCTAAGAGTTTCTATCCACAGTTCTCTAAGGGGGCCCTTTGCTCTCTGGAACTCATTTTCCATTCTCCTCTCAATATTAAAAATAATGTCCTGGGAGGCGTCAGTGCTGGCGGGACACCCGACAGAGTTTTAGAGTTCTACAATGTACTGTATTTGATGGGGGCGCTGTTTTCTACATGGCTGGGTTCGGCCCCTCTCTGAGGGGAAGAAGCTTTCACCCTGGCCTCTTAGAGTTTCCCCATTGCTTAGGGAGCAGCATTTCTGGGTATGTCTTGAGCAATCAGCAACTTTGTTAGACATTTCAACCAAATCACCCCCTCAGTGCAGCCTAAGAAATGACCAAGACTCCTAGGGATTCCAAAGGCTCCTTTGCGGGTTAGGAATGCGTTTGGGTGCAAGTGGCAGAACACCTCAGGGACAGCAGTTGAAACAAGAAGGGCTGGGCAGTGCCGACCTCAGTGGCTTCATTCCCTCCTGCTCTGCGGGTGTGTGAGCCTTGTCCTCGGGATCACAAAATGGACATTGCAGCTCTGGCCATCCCCTGATATCAGATGGCAGAAAGTGATTTCCCTTTTTTCAGGGAAGAGAAGTGTTCTCGAAAACCTTGCAATAGGTGTTTCCTTACTTATTATTGGCTACAGTGGCGGTGCAGGCCGGTCATTGGGCCGGTCTGCCTCTGCTGTGACCCAGCACCTTCCTTCGATGTCTCATGAAAATTGTATTCTGCTAAAAAGGATGAAGGGGTGTGTGTGTGTGTGTGTGTGTGTGTGTGTGTGTGTGTGTGAGAGAGAGAGAGAGAGAGAGAGAGAGAGAGAGAGATTTATGTGGCAAATAACCTTTTTTTTGCCACATATCCTTTCTCTCTCCTATAGATCACTCCCTTTATGGATTTGCATGCTGAGGGCCTACTAGCTGCTCTGGAACGGATCCCAGAGCCTGCCTAGGGTGGCAGTACTGACTCCCCATCCTAGATGGGGACAGCCAGTCCAGCTGTCTCTAGTGAGCCTCCGATTCCAGTATATGGAAGAGTCATGGCCCCTACAGATGCTCTTTCTCATCATATCTCCACCTGTATCAACACATGTCCACATGCTGGGAGAATGAGTGAACTATTTGGGCCACTCCGTGAAATCTGACGTCAGTGCATTGCAAAGCCAGTTTTAGGTAATAATTAGCTCAAAGCCATATCAGGACACTCTGTGTGAGGCTTCATGTTTTTAACAAGATATAATGCCTGGCTGAGCCCGAAACAAATGAATTTGAAATTTTCCAGGTCAGTTAACGAAAGCATCTGAGTTGGCTTTAGACCACACAGCCTGCCGCGAGCGCTACAACGGGCCCGCTGCAAACTTATTTTCAAGGGCTGTGACATTCTGTTCTGCTGAACTCTTACAATTTGTGGGTAAAAAAAGATAGTATTCTTGCCCTTTAATTCTCCCATTCATAGTTTATGCAACGCGCGGGCACGAGAAGAGGACCTGGAGGGCAGCAGGAAACGTGACCATGCACACCTTCTGCGTCCTTTCTGTTACCCCTACGCCGCACCTGCGGTGGGAGCGGCGGAGGCAGCGTCCCCGGGGGAACTTCCCGGTCGGTCGCCGGGTAATACGTCTGTCTTCCAGGGCTCCCTGAGATACGACTCACAAACTATGAAGAAACAGTCTCTGCGTGTTGATCGCAGGTCCGGTCAGGCAATAAACATTACAATTTTATTTTTATGATTGGGTGGACATTTTAATATTTGTTTGTTTGCTTGTTTGTTTTAATCCTCACTCGAGAACATGGTTTATTGATTTTACAGAGAGGAAGGGGGAGAGAGAGAGGGAGAGACAGAAACGTCGATGCGGAGAGAAACGTGGGTTGTCCACCCCTCGCGCATGCCCGGACCAGGGATCAAATCCGCAACCCGGGTATATGCACTGATCGGGGGTTAAACCCCCAACACTGGTGCACGGAACGATGCTCCCATCAACTGAGCCGCCCTGCTGGGGCTCAATATTTATTTTTTAAAAAATGTTTTCAGATAACATAGACTGTAGAGTGGAGAGAGAAGTCATTCTCTTCAGTATAAGTGTTTTCCAAGTTTCCTTTATTGTTGAAAAGTAAACAAGCAACTTCTATAAGAAGGACAGCTCTGTTAGTTAAATACTTTATATAATGACATAGAGCACTCCCCCACCTGGCAGGGGTATTGGGAAGCTAGTTAATTGTTTGCAAAATGCTCTGAAGCTCCCAGATGAAAGGAGCCACACTTTCTGTGCCCAGCATCATTGTTACAATGTTTTCTGCTGCCAAGGAGAATCTGATCCAGGATCTGCTTCCAACATCTCTGAAGACTGGCCTGTGTTTTGGGAGGGGAACATCAGTACTTTCAATCGCTTAACAATCGTTCAGCTTGCCTATGATCTAATGTTGCTTATGTTTAGAGGTGCTGTGCTGGCAACAGTAATGTCTTTTAAAAAGCCGCCTCCAATAGTGTCACAATCATCTATCAGAGGAAGGAATAAACCTGCAATTCCCCCAAATTCCTTTTGCTTTTTTTTTTTAAGATCAAATTGAAACAGCTTTTTTATGCTTTTTTTTCACTGAATTAACATGGCTTGCAGAGGGTATTTCAATGCCCTTACAGAAACGTTTTATATTACGACAAACCCATGCACCCTTTCTGTAAAGGCTGGACTTGGGCTGTCAATCAGACTGTAAGTGCCGGCTGGTTCCTGTGCTTCATTGCTGCCGCTGCCGGTGCTGCAGAAGTTGTGTTTATGGCAAAGGCTACTGTCACTATAGAAAGAAACATGGATTCACTGCCTCTGAGCTCCTCCTCCAGCAGAGCAATGTTAAACTAGACATCTGTTTGCGAAAACAATTAACTAAACATAAGCTTACTCTCCAAGGAGGGTTTTGTTCTGCTTGTCTCTTAACTTTTTGCAAAGTGACTTTTTCTAAATGAACTTGAGAAAAGCAATAATAAACCAAGCTACCTACCTTATACTACATTAATGTTGAAAATGCACATTTTAATGGTGTGCATTTTTTTTATTAAATAGATCCTTCTGTGGTAGTAGCATTAGTATTAATGATTATATAATGTGTAATACAACTATCATATATGATACTAGTTTTATTATACCTATGACTTACGATGTATTAAGCACTTCTCTTATTTAAGCCTCCAAATGGTTGTATGTGATAGGTATTATTTCAGTTTCACAAATGAAAAACCTGAAGCTTTTGCAGAGTTCAGCTATCTGCAGGTGGAGAACCAGGAATTTGGCCTGTTGTTAATTAGCGTGTGTAAGTCACCAGGCTCTACTGGCTACAGTTCTGGAATATTATATACTCAGGAAAGCTCATACATTATGGCTGGTTTAAATATTACCTTTACAGGTAGAGAAGATGATAAGCATAACATCTGTGGATTTTTTTTTTCCAATGGAAGGAAATCAAATGAAAATATAAGTTGGCCAGAGACAAAAATGTCTTAAAAATTCAAACTTAGGCCGTGGCTGGTGTGGCTCAGTGGATTGAGCGTCAGCCTGTGAACCAAAGAGTCGCCAGTTCAATTCCTAGTCAGGGTACATGCCTGGGTTGTGGGTGAGGTCCCCAGTGCTGGGGGGCATGCAAGAGGCAAGCACACATTGATGTTTCTCTTCTCTTCTTTCTCCCTCCCTTTCCCTCTCTAAAAATAAATAAAATCTTAAAAAACATTCGCACTTAGTGTCACATCCTTAGGCTAAAAGGCAATGTATAGAAACTGATTGTCACCAAATGATAAACATTTTAGGTTGCTAATGTGCAAATAAAATGAGAATTATTTTTGCAAAAACACCAACTGATTTCCACTATAGAGATCAGGGCATCGGGGCAAGACAAAGACAGTCAGGTTCAGAATGTTCACTTAGAAACACACCACAACCATTTACTTTGTAAATAGTAAGCATAACTAAGGTACTGAAAATCCCTACTGGAATAAATTATTAACCCTGTGGTGGAAAGGACAGTAGACAGGAGGTTAGGAGGTACAGATTCTGGTTCTGCCTCTAATTACCTAGCTACGTGACCTTGATTGGGTCACATGACCTCTCTAAACTTCAATTTTTTTTCATCTGTGCAATGAGGACTCTCATCCTTTCCTCTTCTAAAATTCTCTGAGTCAAACTTGTCTCCTTTTTGCTGGTACCTCAATTTTATTGGGTTGGCCAAAAAGTTCCTTCTGTTTTTTTTTTTTTTTTTCCCCTGTAAGATGGCTCTAGTAGTGCTTAGTTGTCTTTAACTTCATTCAAAACAATTATGTTAGATTGTATTGGGACAGCTGTCATATCAGCATGCATTTATAAAAACTTATCAAAACTGGTGAATTTCTGTGTAGCCATTTTAATATTGAAGATGGAAGAAGATATGCAACATTATTGCTATATTTTGCTTTATTATTTCAAGAAAGATAAAAACACAACTGAAACAGAAAAAAAGATTTGTGCAGTGTATGGAGAAGGTGCTGTGACTGATTGAACGTGTCAAAAGTGGTCTGCGAATTTTTGTGCTTGAGATTTCTTGCTGTATGATGCTCCATGGTTGGGTAGACCCGTTGAAGTTGTTAGCAATCAAACTGAGACATTAATCAAAAACAGTCAATGTTATACCACATGGGAGATAGCCAATACACTTAAAGTATCCAAATCAATAAAGTTATCGGTGAAAATGAAAAACGTGTCTTTTATTTTATGGAAAACACCAAACAGACTTTTTGACCAACCCAGTACTTTTCACACACCTTTTGGGGAATTGTCAAGGAACCAACTGAAAATGCAATTCAATTCTCACAAGAGTTGATTTTCTCACTCCACGCCCCACGCTGCTGTTTCCCACCCCTTTGTCACTGGGAAACACTTTGAAGGGTAGAGCGGAAGTAAGTAAGATGAGAATAATTTACCTGAAGACTGAGTTTTACATTTACATGCAAAACACTGATGTCCCCTTTGCCATATCTTTGGTGTTTCGGTTTTCGATTATCCTGTTATGTTGGATTGCTCCTTAAAAAAATTTTATTGTAAAACGCTTTTTTAAAAAATTGTAATTTTGAAAACCAAGATGGGTTCTTCTATGCAAAATAGCAAGAAACAAAATATTTTTAGACTTTTAACCTCTAATTTTCCATGTGAAATGACAAATTATTTTAGCTATTGGAATTAATGAACTGATACAATTAAAAGGTATTAGAAAATTTATTTTATGGGTTAATAATGAGAATATTAACAAAAACTGCATTACAGTGTAAAGCATACTAATCTCCTTCATTCTTGAAAATATTTTAACCTTTCTTTTAAGAGTGTATTTTTAGAAAATATTACAAATATATGATCATTACCTTATAAAAATGCACCATGCTAAGTTGGAAATCGATATCCCAATGATATAAAACCATGAAGGTTTCAAAGGCACAGTGTATAACTGACCTTGAAACGCCAGCAAATAATCCCCCAAAACTAAAATACCTAAAAACTAAGGAGTGTGTAAGACCATCTAAGAGAAGACAGTCCTCAAATCTCCAAATCCCTGTACAGAACCCAATATGTGGAGACCCAACGTTTTTGATCAATGTCACTTAACTTGCCAGTGTTTTTTGAGAGCGATAATTATCTGTGGCCTTCTAGTGTTTGTCTTGACTTTTAACATCATATTTCTATTGATATATTTAGCTTATATGAATCATTAACTGATTTCAAACATGGACACTTTGCTTGGTGTTGCAGACCAATGGAAAATGTTACTGCTTGTTTTACTACTCAGGCCCATGAATGACGTTATGAGTTCTGTTTCAAATGCTTAGGATTTATTTATACTTGCACTAAACATGCATGGCCTAGGGCAGCAATTGAAACTAGGTGGCATCTATGTGAACACTACTCATTCCAAAGACTTGTGCTCATAAATGATCACAACCCTATTTCCTGCTGAGTGAACTCAGCCTCAGAATCCTTCTCAACAGCCACGAATGCAGCAACCATAGGACACAGAAAACTATTTGCTGCCTCTAGGCCAAAATTAAAATATCTAATTAAAAGCCTCATAGGGCTGCTGCCTTCCTTATTAGACTGATTGCCTGCTCTGCTTTTCAAATCTTTTGTTTTTGTCCTGACAAATAATGCTTCATTTTTTTTCAAGAAATGACCTTTTATTGCATATTTTTGAATTCCCCATAGCACCCCAAACACTTCTAAATACACATTAGGGACTCAATAAATATTCATGTCTTGAATAGCCAAAACACTAGAACTATGTGACAGAAATATCTCACAGAGCCAGGCAGGACCCAGTCTCAGGGACGCCTGTAACCAGGTGTCAGCACTCTCCTGATCCTCAAGGAAAGAGTCACGTACCAAACCGCCCTGACGAATTAAATCCTGGGGAACTGGCAGAGCAAAGAAGAAATGTGGAAGTTCCAGTTCCTTTTGTGTTACAAGTTTCCAAAATATGAGGAAATATGCCGAATGCGTTTGGCTTGCAAATGATAATGTACTTTGAATTAATGACCAGCAGGGAAATGCCCACTGAGCAGTTCATGGACAGTGTCTCTCTGAAGTCAGATCCTTTTGGCGAAGGACCAAAGGGCCCTTGCCTCCCCACCCAGCCGCCGGCCGTCGCCCTGGCCAGGAAGCGCTCTGCTGTCAACTCGGCCTTGCAAAGGTGAGCGACTAAAAGCACCGCTTGCAGTTAATCAAATGACCCCACTGAATATTCCAAAATTTGGGTTCGAAACACATTTGATTTGGGGCCCTGACTTAATTTTAGGAGGAACTTTTTCTTAAATTAAAATGTAGATATAAAGATCAGACTTTAGTTGTTTTTTTTTTAAAAGAAACAAAGGTAAGATTTTTAAATGTTCTAGCTTATTTGGCAACATAGTGGATAAACCACCACGTTCTAATGCTAACTTTAATGAAATTATATGAATTCCCCTTAAAACTGTGTATGTATTCTAAAATAATCTTGTTGATGACCCTGCTTTATTTCAGATTTTGTAGGTTTGTAAAGTAATTAATGCTTTAATTAACATCAACATATACGATACTTTCCTCTGATTCCAGCAAATACACCCAATTTTTAGCTAAAGAAAATAAGAATCAGTTAAAAGATTCCAATTATTTCTTTCATGTAAGTGAGTGAGAACCTATTTAATAGCAACTTAACAGTCATTTATTTGTTCGTTCAACATTCATTGAACACCTGCTCTGTGCCAGGGACTCTGCTAGCTAGTGGGGGACAGAGCAGGGAACAAGGCAAACATGGCTTCTACTCTGTGGAGCACACAGTCTAAGCCGGAAATCTTGCCACGGAACAGCTACAGAAAGACAGAAGTCAACAATGGAGATAAATGTGGTGCAATCAAATAAAGGGTGCTTACATCTTTCGGTTTACTTATCAAACCATGGGTTCCTGTAGAGGTGGTTTTGATTATCTAAATTCCGATTTGCCCTAAAAAAGACATTGGAGTTAAAATTACGTAGAAATAACATTAAATAGAAAGTCTACTACAGGTACAAAATGGCTATTTCTGCATGTACATATCTGTGCTGAATATAAAAATGACAAAAAAATGCTAGTTACTCTAGAATTACTTTTAACCAAGGTAGTTTCCAGGGGAATTCATGGCCGCTTTAGGTTAATGGTCATAGGCTGCATGTTCAGACCTCAATTAAACTCTGAACTTCCATTGTTATTGCTTAATTGGCTTGGTTATATTTCATGTCAACATTTCCAAATGACCTGCCTTTTAAAAAATAAAAATTACCCTGACAAAGTACCTTGGGCCATTGCTGAGCCTGACATTTGTGGCTCCAGCTCTCTTCATATAAGGCGGGGCCTAGAACTTGCTTCGCTTTGTGACTACCCACCACCCTGGCCTATGATAGGAGACAGCTCTGGAGAAATCTTCGTGATGAGAGAAAAAGAACGAAAAACCAAATACATCTGTTGCCACGATTACTATTAAAATGCCACATAAATCCACCGATACCCATTTTATTCTAAGCACAGGGAATTAGACAGTTTTAAAATACCTTGAGTATCACCATTAAATATTGTCAAATTATGCTTATTTAAAAATGATACTATGGTATCTTTTCCTTACAAGTGACTCCAAATGTTTAGTTGTTCCAATTAACTAAATGGAAACATAAATCCCTTTCACTTAGACATGAAACAATAAGAACAAGTTGGATTTAATGAGTTGGACTTTATATAAAGTAGGTATGATGATGCCAAGATCGAACTTTGCTAAACTGACTGAAACAAATTAAGGCATCCAATGAGCATTTCCCCTCCCCCCCCTTGTACTGTGGAAAAGTTTTAAAAGTCTTTTTGAAGTACTTTGATCAAGCTTTGAAATCATTTTAGTGGATTACTATTGTATGAACATTGTAATTTATAGTGCTTGACCTAAGCAACTCTTTGTCTCATGGCCATATTCAAAACAATAGCAGGAAAGTGAAAAACACAAGGGGAACCCAAGCTGTTCTGGTTTATTATTTAATTCATAATTCCATCTTCCTTATTTAATCTTTGGAATCTGGGCATGTTCTTAATAAAACAGGTTCAGATCGTGTTGACTACATACAGGAAGGTTAGCTTTGGGCACTACCATGAGGTAACCCGAGTTTTCTGTCCCATGCAAACCTTTCTAACCTAAGAGTGACTCCACAGACAGGTTCAGAGAGGCGTCTCTCTGTAAACGGTGACACTGCAGGCAGCTTGCCATTGTTTACCTTTTGGTTTCCTCTCTGGTCGAGCTCGCTTTGTTCCTTAAACCTAATTGAGGATGTGCCAATGGCGAGATTTTCTCCTCCCATCCTTGTCACAAAATAATTACGCTTGGAGGCAACTTGCTCCCCTCAGATCACAAGAAAACAGTAAGCTGCCCCCAAGATGAACAGCTGAATCATACTGGCAATTTACTGTATTAATTTGTAATTTTAATTAGCTGAACACCACCACCTCTTGGCCTGAAAAAATAGCTGTAAATCTCACTTTTTTTTTTTTTTTTGGCTCCTTTTGCCAAAACATTTACTGATGGCCTAAAACTCCTACCATATTTGACCCTGTAAAATCTTATCATCTTAGTTAAAAGTTTCATGATCTTTCAGGGGCCACACATGCCCTCGAATAACTATTTTGGGCTGTGGAGGATACTTCGGTATGCTTTTCCCCAAGGAGATTAGATCAACTACTCCCCTCGGAAGACATATGGATCAGGACTTAGATGGCATGGGTTTTTGTCCTGGGTCATTTCCTAGGGAGAAAAAGAGCCAAGAAATAGTGACAAAGTACAAAATACATGTCCACTGGAGAGGAACCTGGCAAAGACTAGTGTAGGCGCAGATGGCTGAGAAGGGGTGGGAAGCGAGGGGATGAAGCAGTAAAGATTTGATTCCATTGAACTACCAGGCCTGTAGGGGAGCAGGTTATAAAGAGCAGACATCTAAGGCATCTTCATTCAGAGAGGAAGGAAAATAATGGGTGTAGCTCCTCCATGAGTGAATTAACTGTTCACTTGGGCACTGTGCGGTAATTAGTGTGGCCCTCCAAGGACCAGTTGGTGGATTACCTCATCCAGGGCTCGGCAAATCCCTGGTGGCTTCAATGAGTTAATACAGCCCCCAAAGACCAACAGTTGATCATCTTTTCCAGGGTGGAATGAAGTCTCGCTGAAAACAAGCAGGTACACACAGCTATGGTTAAAGGAAGATTATTTCCCCTGGAAAGCCAGCCTGCTGCTTTGGAGCCCTGAGCCTTCCCTTTTACATGAGAGTTTAGGAGTCTTTAGAAGAGCTGACGTATCCCTCACCAGAGAGCAAAAGAAAAAAAGAAAAGATTTTCATTGGTTTTCTGGGGGCAGGTTGTTTGAGATGGTGAAAGGAGTCTGGGGGGTCACCTTAGATATCAGTGCTGGATCAGCTTGGCTCTGAGCGGATCCCCTGCCATACTTCCAACAGAGTCTCTTACTTGTTTGTGAGAGCAGATGCTTGGCAAGTCTATATATGCCAGAGAGAACATCATTTACTTTTACGTTTTACACACGCCTGCTTTCTGGGTTGGCATAATTCATTAGCGCAGTTTGCAGAGCGCTCCATAAAACAAGATCTGGCTTCAATGTGAACGTTCTAATGACGACGGCAATAAAAGAAAGTTGACATCCCGTGTCTACTTTCCAGGGATGATGTTTATACTGCCTAAACTAAAAAAACAAACAAACAAGTAAACAAGCAACATACATAGAAGTAACACAGATAAGTATTTCTGACATAAAATAAAAGAATAAGGGTTAAGCTTCCTATTTGGGAACAGCACTCCCTTCCCCCCGACTCCTCCAACTGAAAAGTAGTATGTATGGTAATCACGTTGGTTATTATGTGGGAAAAAGCTTAAGTTTTGAATAACTTGTAACTTTATCATAGTAGGCACGGTTTACTGCTGGTTTCTTTCCTGCTTTTAAGAGCCAAAGTTTAAAACCTTATTCATGAAGAGGAGGTGGGGCCTTTGCGGGAGAGCAGGAACACCTTCTCATAACACATTATGTCAGGGCGCCAGGTAGAAGAATGAATACGAAATGCAAGCACCTCTTATTTTTCAATTTATTTGTGCACTCTCACCATAAATTTGTTTAATGTAAAACAAACAAATCCTAGACAAGGGTTTAACAGGGTTTTCAACATCTGTGTAGATAAATGTAATTTATCCCTAAAGAAGAAAAAGCAGTTTAGAGCATGCCGTGAGACCTGCTTTTCACAACACTTTCATTTAAAGGGTGTTGTGTGTGTGTGTGTGTGTGTGTGTGTGTGTGTGTGGACAACAGTAGTGGTTTCAAATCATTGTTTCACTCTCAAAACTTGAGTGATGTATTTTACATGGAAAGAGAAGTTTGCCTGAGATCTCCTTACGATTTCATCGCCTTTTTCTTTCCTTTTTGTTTAATGCAACCCTCAGCAGAGTTAAAATCTGCATGTTTGGACTTGACATGTTTGTATCCTTCAAAAGGAAAAGCAGACTTTTGTAAACCTCTTAGGTACAAAATAAACATAGTACTAATAGCATAGTTAGTCTTTTGAAAGAACCAAGCACTACAGATAACTTAAACATGTTTGTAAAAGCTTACATTTTAATTAATATTTCCAAGCTCACCAATTCAACATTATAAAAGTCATTATTTTTTGTCAACGTGGGGGCAAATATTTCACTAAATACATTTCTGGGCATATATTTATCTTTAACTTTCCAAAATAGAGGTTTATAATGAATTTACTGATGTTTTGCTTTAGACTGAAATTTGATTTACAGCATAAAAAGTGAATAGATTAAAGTGAATAAATACAAACTCTCCTTTATTTTGCGTACTGAAAATCACCTCAAGTTTATTTCTGGTACACTTCACTCATTCAAAGCTGAATATGTCTATTGCCTAAATTATTTGAGTGTTACATAATTATGTGGTATAAAATGCAGATAAAAAGCAGTGTACCAACTGTACTTTAAAAAAATTTCACTCATAAAAATACTATCATACATACTGACAACCAGCCACATTTAAAAATAAACTCTTGTCAAAGCTGGCACCGAGCTTCAATCGTCTCCCTCAGCCTCCAATCCAACGGAGGAGTGCGGTTTCCAGACACAATGTAACTAATACTTCCAAATGAGATAAATGAAAAATGTTTGGTGTTCAAATAAGTATTATAAAAAGAGGAAATTCTCATCAAGTATATTTTTCAGCTTGGCTTCAGGCCATGGAAGTCAGGAAACCGTAAAGACTGGACAAAACAAGCATGCGGCACGGGCTGCCCCCGCGGCCGCCTGGAGCCTGCAGGTGAGGGGGGAAATTGAGCGTCAGACTTGACGTCTTCAGCTTCGCTAAGACTGCGCTCGATTATTCCATGACGGTAACGCAACACTGGGTATCTGACTGTACATAAAGAGAAAGGGGGAAGGAGAGAGAATAAATGGAGCCTTAGGGAAAAAAAATAAGAGGGTGATTCGGTAACTGGGAGGAGAATTGAAAAATCACACCTTTCAGTTACCACATTTTTTCTTTTGTTCAGTCTTCAAGGAGAAACCATCCGGAAGGAAGAAAGATTATGACTATCTATAAACTAACTGTTTGACAGAGACAGAAACGCTGATAATGAGTGGGTTGTGTCTGTAGTTCTTGGCTGTTCACATCAGCAAGGGATGAAGGAAAACAGAAACTCTTGATATGTTTGTCTAAAGAGGTAGTGGTGTGACCACGGGCAGCAAGAGTTCAGCTGGAGTTCAGAGCAGATGCTGCCAGGAGTTGACGCTGCAGGAAAGTAAAATTGCTTCCGGATTCACCTTTTCCTCCCAGCTCCTCTTCCAGGACCATCGGGGTCAAGCTGTGCTCTGGCACAAGGTGACGATGTCCGTGGGGAAACAGGCTTTGAGCAGGATGCCTCTCTCCCGGTTACAGTCCAGCTCCTGGATAAATCCGTACCAATAGATGACCAGGCCGGGCCCAAATCTGCAAAAACACGGGAAAATAACACACACAGGTCGTAGTATCAACATAGTTCCAAAAAAGGTAATCTTTGAAGCACTGATAAGATGATTAAATGATGTTATTGCAGAAATGTTTTTATTTTGGTTGCTCTAATTATGACTGGAAGGAGCTGAACTGATACCAAAGAGCTTATTTAATACAAGTATTACCACCTGGGGCAAATTTACTACCTTTCTTTCAAGGAACCTGATGTATTTCAGATACATGCACCCTCCTAAGTACGTTTCGGGAAGATGTCACGAGCGTGGGCTGATGTGAGTACTTCAGCTGATGGAGGATAAAACCGGAGTTGAGGCAGTGAGGAGCTGGGGAGCACCAGGTGTGGGAGTTTAGACCGCTGACAGTGAGAGGTCTCCTCAAAAGTTAACTTAGCGATGTTCAAAGGGGGAAAAATAATGATTTCAAAAAGAGAAATAATTTAAAAAATGGAAGAGCTCAAGGTCCTCCTCTGGCTATAATGTTCTATTCATGAATAATAGGGTCAAAAGTCTCTTCTGTCATCCTTTCTTTCCAGTCTTAAAAAAAAAAAAAACTATAGGACAATGGGGAGCCTGTCTAGAGACCTTCTCCTTGACTCTCCGTTCTCTGCATCACTACCTCTCCAAGTTCAAACACAACGTGAAATTTGGTCATAGGTTTTTTTTTCTCCCGCTATGAAAATGAGAAATAATGGCACACAGACTCATGATAAAGTATAGACAAATGCAGGTTTAAAACCTCAATATTTTCACATTGTGCCTGCGACTTATCTCGAATTTGGTCAGCAGCAGACTCAGGAAGTCGTCCCAGAGACTACTTTACCCATCAGGAAGTCGGGACCTCCAGGCTGGGTTCATAGAGATGTGATCACTATCAATCACCATGCACACAGAGACGGTTTGCACATCAGTTTCACGTTTTTCTGACGGCAAGTTCTTAATTAAAGGGCAGCACTACTTTTGGTGTCGTGTTGCAGGAATTTTACAGTGAAATCATAAATTATGAATGCTGGGTTAGTAAAAGGATGTCTAAAAACAGAACTGCTTTCTGTGTTCTGACATTACAGCAGGCTGAACCACACTAGGCCAAAAAGCTTTTTCCTTCCATGATTTATTATATGCTGTGGTGTACTTGCCAAAACTAACAGTACAGGATGGGCTGTGAGATACTGTATGCACAGGAACAAGTTCAACTGGATGTCATGGAGTGGTTTATTTGGGGATTCACATCAGTAAAGTAGCCAAGTTGGATGCGAGATTAATGAAAACTTTTTACACCCCCTTCATGCAAGGACAGAACCATGAGATGGCAGCTCATCAAGCGAACTGGTTCGAGGGGACGCTATGTACGGATGAGGTGCCATGGAGCACCAGGCCCTGTGATGTTGACCCGAATGCAGGGAAGGCGGCAGATGCTCTCTTCTTCCTCAGCGTTTCTGAGGGGGTTCCCTCTGAGGGCAGAAGAACCACAGGGTGTGCGGGCCCCCGTGCTTTCATGCACACAAGGTGAAGCTCACACCTGGAGGAGAACTTGCTTCTATTTAACCGCGGGTTGCTTAGTAACTTTTCATCACAAACATTTGTCTGTAACTGGAACATAAACTATTGGGTATCTTTATTTTACAAAAAAACTCTGTGATTGTTATCAAATGACCTCAGATCTGTCAAAACAAGTCTGGGAAGAGCAGAAAGACCTGCAGTTCTCAGGATCAGATCTGAGAAGCCTCAAGCCTTCCCATCAACAAAGCAGCCCTGAGTCACATCCTCGATAGATCTAACATTAAGCTCAACACATTCCTCTCTCGTATAATGCAGCCGTTCTGGAGACCACGATGTTCTTTTAGAAAGGCGCTGTTATTTTTACAAAGGGAGAAAAAATATGTGATCTAACCAGTCATGGAAAAGAACAAAGAAATATATGAGGGTCATAAACAACAAGCCCAGTGTTTTAAAGATTTAATAAAACAAAAAACACATATTACCAGCACCGAGAGAGCAAGAGCAGTCTGTACTTTTGCTGAGCAGCTAAATCATAAGCCAAAGGACACAATGCATGACAGCTCTTTACAAAAATGGCACTTTCTAGGCAGGAAAGCTGGGCAGCAGAACACCTCAAAGACCAAGAAAATGGACTCATTTCACTTGTGAGGTAGCAGATGACTTCTGCAACTCGAAGAAGTTTTTGCAAGATTGTGAATCTGAACATTTCATGCAGCAGTTCACGACCAGGATCCTCTACAGGTAGTGACATGGGTCTGTAAGTTATCAGTATATATGACTAGTGATTCTTCATAAGACTCTACCATGGATCAAAGTATTTGCTTCTGAGCTTTTGGATGGAATTACATTAACTTAGGTACTACTAACTCTTTCATGTGGCTCAAAAGCTCTGACTGAAAGTATGTGCTTAATTGAAGATGAGGGAAGACAACCACCCTTTATAAGTGGAGAGTGGTAGAGGGAGGTTTTCAAATTATTTAGTCTTTGAGGAAAATAATAGAAACTTTAGAGGGTGACAAGTGTGGACATTTAATGACAGAACAAGATCTGGCCTTGTTCCCGATACCTCCTTGAGTGCATTTCTGAGCTTTCTCCAACTCCTGATCCAGAGATTATCAGACACTAGGAAGATAATCTTTCAGCAACTTATTTGTTTATGAAGAGGCTGACCATAGTAAGAAACTTTATATAATTAATTCCTTCATTATCTGAACTAACAAAGGGAACATTTTAGTTGACAGGTTCAAAAAAACCAAGCAAGCCAACTCTAGTGTTTTCTTCTAAAAAGGCGCAAAACAGAGAAAAGAGCACCTAAGAAATTTTTATGTAGGTCAAGTATATGCTTGTGAGTTGAGTGATTTCACCTTCCTGATGCCTAGTCCCATTTACTGTGGCACTACTGGGCAAGAATGAGATCGCTGGGAAGGCAAACATAACCTTTGTGACCAATAAAAATCAAAGAGACTGTTAACGGCATTTAAAAGAAAACAGAGTCCCTGGGCCGGAGGGAATGTGCAAAGCAGAGGGTTGGTCTGCTACTGGGCCTGCAGCCCTCCCTACCAGCCAGGGGACATGCAGTAATGGGATGTATATGGATATCTGAATTGATTCTGTAAACACATTTCTAGGTTGACTATAACTTTAATGTTACTGTACTCATGGTCAAGTAATAAGATCAAAGACTCCAAATGGATTTTACAAACTCCTGTGGAGCAGACACTGGAATGTGACTTTTGAACAAGTAATTATGCCTGTAAATAAAATACCACCAAATTAGCAAAAATAACAAATACCTCTTGAGAAAATGGGAGGTGAAAGTCAAGAGCCATGACAGACCTTGAGGGTATGAAAGATGAAGTTCTACATAAATAACGACAACCTTATAAATGTGTTTGTAATGTGTTTCTCTGGTTTCCTTTCATTTTAGAGTATTTAGAGAAATTAAATAGGAGACTGGGGAACGAAAGCTGGGTACCCTTTTGTGGTTTTTGCGCACATCTGTCTCCCAGAGATTATCTCTCATTTTACCATTTGTCTCTTTGCTATACTGCGACCCTGCTGGGGGAAGCCTTGCAAATTAGTGTCATTTCTGTGACTGGATCTACGAAGTCAAGGCTGGGCTCTGATTAACTTAAAACACTTGAGCCAACACATAAAAATTGGGAGTTTTTACCCCAAATCCTGCAGAGTCACATCCCCTTGAGAAATGAATTGATAAGGCAACAGTCAGCTGGAGCCGAGTAATGGCTGCCCCCTTCAGGCACAACACTGCTCTCAGGTTTTCCAGACTCCACCATTCTCTGTCACCTCCCGGTGCCGAGGCTCAGTGCCAGGTGCCGCTCACCGTCCTGCTTGCACCGTAGGTTTTCTTTAATTGCAGAGACCTGCTTCTGCATAGTCACATCGCTATCAAATTTGGGAAAGCAAAGACAACCTCAGAGGGTTTCATGTTTCAAGAAAGAAATGGAAGGGTGCACATTTCTTTTTTTAGGTCCTGTCTGTTCTGCTCATAAATGCCCACCTGTCCCCTGTGCGCATTTGAGCTCGTGGGCCCTGCCTTGAGTTCTCACTCAGAGGTTCCTGAAATTGGGCCAGAGACCCCTGAGTGGCTGTGAAGAGACTGCAAGGCATCCGTGGGCACACTAAGCGCTATCTTCAGGAAGAAAAAAATCTGGTCCTTTTTTAGGAATGTAGATAATGAAATAGAATTCACTGTAGCGCTTTGTTATGTAGGTTCTAAGTAGATGGAATCTAAAAATGCAGCTGTAATCACATGGCGGGGGGCAGTAAGCAAAAATTATTTTTGTTTGTTTTAAAGATTTTCATTTGGCAGGACTGGGGGATGCTGCTCTAAATGCGTTGATCTTTTCTAGATGAACGCACACACGAAAGAGACTCTAGGATACAGGGTAATATTAAAGATGTGTGAAAATATTTAGCAAATTTGTCACTAACCTGTCCCTACACATAAAGTGCACGTTCATAGTAAAAAATGAGCTAGAAGAAAAGACACTTAGTGCACCGGGTCCCATACAGAACTCTCTCTCCTGAGAGCAGCCTCACCACCGCCAGGCACAGGGAGAGAGGCACAGAAGAGAGGCAGCAAACTAAACTGGGCAACAGCAGCAACGAAAGAAGACGCAGAGGGGTGGCAGCGCGGGAGTTCCTGCTGAGCTGCAACTGAGAGCTGCAGAGAGAGACTGTGGTGAGCCGACTTCTAAGACGATCCCTGCCTCTAAGATGACTCATTCCCTTGCTTAATCCACTCCCTTCAAGTGTGGGATGGATCTAGTGACTTTCTTCTAACAGAAATAATACAGCAAAAGTGACATCCTGCCACTTTTGTGATTAGGTTGCAAAAGACTGTGACTTCCATCTCATTATCAGACATGCTTGCCTTCTCGGCTTGTGTGCTTCGATGGAGAGAACTGCTATTTGGGAGAGGCCTACATGGCAAGGACCTGGGGTCGGTGGCTTGTGTCCCTCAAACCAACAGCCAGTGAGGAATTGAATCCTGCCAACGACCTGAGTGAGCTAGAGCGTGGGCTTTCCTTAGTCAAGCCTTCAGATGAGACCACACACCCTGAGCCAGTATCTTGAAGGCAGCCTGTGAGAAACATGAAGAGGATCCAGCTCAGCTGTGCCCATATTCCCAACTCACAGAAAAAGTGAGAGAACAAATATGTGTAATTTTAAGTCATTTAGTTTTGGGGTAATTTGTTATATGGCAAGAGATAACCAACATACACTGCAGACTTCAGTAATCAAATACCATTCTTCACATAGGCAGCATGCGGTCCTAAGAGTCCTGTTGGCTATAAATTGGCTTTTTTTTTCTTTCCAGTTATTGTTGCATCCAGAATTTATAGCAGAAGGGACTACTGAAGGAGATTATTAATAAGCAGTGACTCTTCATCAAGGCAAACCAGTTACGAAGCAAGTCTGTACTTTTACACTTGTAGAGCTTCTTGGCTCCTAACTTAGACCCCACACCGACCGCCACCCCTGCTGCGATCGAGGGCACTGGGGTTGCCTAAAAGTGTAAAGAAATCATATATAAAATGAAGAATCCTCAATGTTTTCTCTAGGGCTGTGGTTTGGTTATTAAATTTGTTTATTGGGCTTTTGAAGCTGCCATTGTGAAGGGGCTGAAGACAGGGTGCAGGAAATTGGTTTTGGGCAGAGCACTTTGCCAGTGGAGGGCTGACCGCTGTCAACCCGGGAGGACACATTAGAAGAACCCGCGGCGGCGCTCCAAGGCTGCCTGGTCCTGGGCGCTAATGGGCTCTGTCAATCTCAACGCGGGCGGAGCACAGTCTGGGAAAAATAGATGCTGGTTACATTGTGTTCCGTTAAGGAAGACAGTGCAATCTGTAATATATTTTTAAAAGATTGTCACCAAGAACGTTTTAAAAATGGTACTTCAGTGAGTAAATTCTTAGTTTTCTAGAAAAATGTGGCTTTCCTCAGATAGTCTCTGGGGATGTCAGATTGTAAATGCTGAACAGAATATGGTATACGTTAGAATCATGTCTTTCGGTCCAAGGCTTTCTATAACTCTCTGAGGAACTCAGAGGTACAGATAGAAAATTTGGGCCCCCAAATTCAGGGAGAACTTCCTTTTTCTTTC
This sequence comes from Pteronotus mesoamericanus, assembly GCF_021234165.1. Lineage (NCBI taxonomy): Eukaryota > Metazoa > Chordata > Mammalia > Chiroptera > Mormoopidae > Pteronotus > Pteronotus mesoamericanus. The sequence continues at coordinate 27,173,744 of NW_026555065.1, forward strand.
TTAACTAAAAAAAAAAAAAAAAAAAAAATCCCTCTTTCCTTGCCACACATCTGCACTATCCTATAAGATGAGTTATCTGGAGGATATTTTCACTTAACTTTCTGTTGTTAAGACTTTTCCATGAGGCACCTTCTTCGAAGAGTGCAGAAATGAAAGGTAGATGCAGAAATGTAGATATTTCCAATCACAGTGTTGAATATTGTTTTGCTAAATTAGCCCCAACAACCAACTCCCTGGTTGGTTTCCTGAGGCCCATTTAGCTTCTATTTCTCCACAGATTTCAGAAGGCCCTTGACCAGACATTCTATCTATAAGGATGCTGTCTAAGTACATACAAAATGACTTCTGTAACCAACAACAAAGAGGTAACTAACATTTACTGCACACTCATTATGTGACAGGAAGTGATTAAAACACTTTTATATGTACAGACTGATTTGAAAGTCACAAGCACCCCATCAGAAGGGCGTCATGATCACCCCCATTTTACAGATGAAAAACCTGAGGCATAAAAAGGGCCAGGCTTTGAACCCAAGCCATCTGGCTCTATGGATTGTGCTTGTAGCCATTACACTGTACTGTCATTATGCCTTGTATTTACACAGCAATTTATAACAGTCATTCAACTTTGAAACATATTTACAACACCTGGAAAAGAGAGACGAGCAGGGGTCCAGAAGGCAGGTGACTAATCAAAAGCCCAGTGTAGAAGCTGGGATTCACCTGTCTACAAGGAATAATTTTCCAGGTGCAAAGTCAATAGTTTCACACTAAAAGACTTATCTAGCCAACTTATGGGAAAGCAACTTATAATTCAAATAGAAGAATGGAGAATTATAGAATCACTACCTGAGGTTCAGAGAGGAGAAATGCTTCCCGCTACGAGAGCATTCAGAAGTGACGGGACACGACCTAAACAAGAGGGCGGAGGAGCAGGTCCAGACACTGCTGCAGCCTGTTCAGATTAATGGAAACAGCCAGCTGGAATACATTATGACGAAAACCGAGGGAAGCAATGGATTTCAGTGAGTGTGGCAGGTCGAACCAGAAAAGAAGGTTTGGACTTGCTAAACAGGATTGATTCAATGAACCCAAAGGCCCATTTTGGCTTGTAAAACACCTTCAGTATAAGGATGCAGCTTATGTTGTGGCATTAATTTGACTTATCTATGTTTTCAGCTCTATGAGAAAATCATTACTTTTTTTTAAAAAAAAGTCAGTATGATTTTATATCTCTTTTGGTAATACAATATGAAAGGTAGTGGGATTCATAAACTGTTATACAATTTGCTTCTCCACATAGACTAAGGGAAACTCACGAAACTGATTTACTTCTCAATGAGCCGAATTACCATGTATACATAAAAAAAGGTTCTCTATATACTAGGGCTCTACAATATTAATCTTGGTCAAATCAACAAAATGCTTTTTAATTGAAATGACAAGAGGACTATGGCATAACTTGATGATTTTGGTTAAGTTTCTTGTTCACACGAGGGCCATCACACACAAAAAACATGGTTATATTAATTCAAATCTTTGTTCTGAATCCAAATTATTTCAAATACATAGGCAAATAGAAAACTTCTTTTCCAAAACAGGAATAGAGAGTTTGTGTGTGTGTATATGCTAATATATAAATGCTATTTTTTTCTTTCTCTTTCTCATTTTGAGTTGCTGTGTGGGGTCTGGGATATCTTCTGAGGATGTGTACAGACATGTGGTTGTTGGAAGTCAATTGTTTCATCATCAAAGACTTGCATGTGGTTTTTATGAAGAATGCATTCTCAAACACATAGTTCAGGACGAGAGAGAAATATAAAACATCTTGTAATTGTTTTAAAATAAACTCTTACACTGTTTATTTAGTTTTAATCTGCATGTTGTAGATTGGTTATGCACTTGTTAATCACTGTTGTATGTATCTCCAGACAGAGTTGTAAATAACTTTTCAGTCCAAATGAAATATGCTTGCACATGTTTACATGCAAAGTATGCATGTATTTATGCCAGTGTGTAAATATGTGTACAATAATAATAGGCTAGTGATCACATAATAGGGCATTGTAAGGTTCTGGCACTATGGTCAATTTAATACACAAGGCAAATATTCTTTTTATTTTGTAGTATCTAAAAATGAAATAAAAATATAACTTGGTTGTTTAATTTTTTTTTTTTTTTTTTTTTTTTGCACGGCAGGTCCTTGTTTGCAAATGTAAATGACTCAGGAAGAAGAACCTCAGTTAGAAGTAGTATTCTCACTCAATTCATAGATTTGATGATGAAAAATGTAATTCTCTTTGTAACATCAACTCACTTGTATATAATTTTGAAAATAAAAAGGAAAAATACATTATACTGATTCATTTTTGGGCCCCTATGCCACATAGAAAATAAAGAGAAAATACCTTAATTTGAAGGAAGTTTAAAATGTATATAAATACACAACTACAACCACCTGAAATTCTCCATGGTGTTTATGTAACTTGGCATTTTCATGTCTACATTAAATTGCCTGGAAAAGTGGTCTATTTTCACTTTACTTTGTCCCATGTTGGATATACTTAGATGCCGTAATTACAGTCTTTCTAGCCTATCGTAAATCTCTCCTCAGAAGAGAAAAACTGAGATAGGTGGAATAGAAAACAAAGGCAGCAGCTATTTAATCTGTTGTCTTTAATATCTGTTTTCTTGGAGACACGCTTGCTCCTGGCGGTGGGTCAGCCCCTCGGTGCCTACCTGTTAAGAATTAACATACGAGCCTGTGCATCCATCCTGTGGAAAGTACAAGTCACCAAAGAAAGGCCCTTCTCTCCTGAAGTTGCTTATAACTCAAAGTTTAATAACTAGGAACAACTCTATTCACATTTTAAGTGTGAAATGTAAGTAATTAACTGAACAAACAGAATGCCAAAAGTTTCACAGCCAAAGAAAAATTAGCGTAATGACATGATATTCTAGATGTCTTCCTAGACAAGGTGAATTCTCAGCTAAGTGGCCTTTATTCGTATAATGGCCCTCTTAATCTTCTCCATTATATATTCATGTTTTGAGGGGAAAATAAAGAGGAGGATGGGGGTTACTGAGAGAATAGAGGGATGAAGGGATCAGAAGCATATGGAGATTATTAGCATATGGAGACTGGAGGATGAGCTTAAGTATGATAGCCCTGGTCTTTGTTTCAAATGAGGATGCAGTTAGGACACATGAAATGAGGATGGAGTGGACAGCACACAGCCCCAAGCGGGGAGGAGAAATAGCAAATGCGGTTAAAGCAACTGAAACCCTGTAAGTCACAAAGTACTCAAGGTCATGTTTACTTTGAAAACATTTAAGTACTAACAGTGAGAGAACACTTCAAGTGGACCTTGGGTGCAAATCGCATCTATCTGCCTAGAATTTATACACCAGCCTTCTTCCAAAAGTTGGGGTAGTTTACAAAATTGATTGTGTGAATTATTACTTGTTTTGTCAGTTATTTCCCCAGGGAAATATGCCAAAGGCAAAGCCATCATTTCAGCTGATTTAGTGTTTGATGCCAGAGAATTTATAATTGATATGACAACCATAATGAATAGTGATCATCAAGTTGGCAAAGCCTGGGCTGATGGCGTGATAGTCCGTTTTGGGTTCCCCAGCTAGTTTACCACAGACTGGTTCTGATAAATTTGAGGTTATTTCTGAACTCTTCAATTACAACTTTCTGAATTCTAGACATTAGAAATGCTTTGTAAAATAGAAAATATTTTGTTACATAAATATTGCTTAGCCCTAATTTTTTTAATGTAGTCTTTTATTATTAGATAAAGAGGGAATGGGTCTCTTTTTTCTTGGCTCCGTTCTCAAAAGAGCACAGGGTAACCCAGAGTTCAGTGGGATGTTTATCTCAAGGCATGAAGAGATTTATGGGTTCTAGATTGACATATAAAAGTCTGCTTAAAATAAAAAATTATCGGAATTTTCATCCTTGGCAAAGTCAAATAACTAAAGGATTAAGGCACATACATGTTTGCCCTATAAATCTATCATTAACCAAATGTGACACAATGCTTCAGGTATGTCAGATCCCAACTTGCTCTAAATGGGTAGTTAAAATTTCCTTTTACTCACAATAAATAATGCATGATAAGGAAAATCTCTTTGGCTAAGCAACGGTCCTCAAAAGCAAACTTCCCAATTTTACAGATTCATGAAGGCGAATGCCAGAAAGGGGAAAAATTAGAAATTGGAACCATCAGGATGATTGGAAGAAATGACCAGGTAACAAAAAACAATACAAAATATACAGTCCTTAGAAAAAAAGAAAATATGGATAATTTGGCTTTACACTTCTAGAATGTAAGCTCCATGAGGGCGGCTTGTATTTCAGTGGCACAGAGGAATTGGCCAATAAATGCTGGCTGAGCAGATGAATGAATCTGTGAATGAATCCTTTATAGAGACAGCCCTGCCTGGGGAGAGGCTGCGAGTGCTAACATGCATTTGGAAAAAAATCTTTTGCTGACAACTTCGACCACATAGAGAAAGAAAGTCATTTTTTAAAGTGATAAAATGAGCCTTAAAAATATGTCCTAGTTACATGCTCTGAAGAGCTGGTCTCAGAGGTTTTGCATTTGGAATCTATGCTTTTCAGGCTATTGTGGGAAAGACGATGTTGTGGTTTAATACCTGGTGGAAAATACTAGAAGCCACAGGGTGGCTGAGGTGTGACTTTCGGGGGGCGGGGGGGCGGAACTGACTGCTAAGAAGAAAAACTAAGCAGTTGGAAGAGCACAGCGACACACAGGTGGCTCTCACTTCCTTGAAATACAATCAATTTAGGTAGGCTTTTGTTTACAGTAGCTTTTATCTAGAAGATAAGGTTGTAAAAACATCAATCAAAATGAAGTACTACTGTTCCTGGCCATATCTCAGCAGGTTCATCTGTTTTATTTCTTCCTCCCTTTCCAAATACCTTAAGGTGTTTAAGATGAGTGAAGAGATATCAAACTATTAAAGTGAACTGTATTTGTGTATGACAGATGGATTCGCACCCACTGAACCACAAATACCATTCCTGCGGCGAGTGTGTCATTTCCAGGTTCATTGCTTTAATTATCAATAACAGAAACTCTACAAAACGATCTTTACGTCGTTCTCAGTAATGCTCTTTTAAGAAAACAAGAGTCGAAAGGCCTCTTTAGTGTTGGTGTGCAGCTCCCAATTATTTACACCCTGCCTTTCCCCCCAAAGAGGCACGTACAGTAAAGGAGCAAAATAGAAACAGAATATAGAGCTCAGGAAAAGGAATATGCAAATATTCTTATTTTACTGTTAAATTGAGCTTTGAAGGTCAACTATGTAGTTTCAAAACTTTCAATTTAAGACCATAAAGATTCTACCTGATTTTGTTTTTAAAGGCATTACTTGGTTAGTGCTGGCTCTATGCAGTGAAGCCCTGGGCATTTTTCAAGTAATGAGGGAAATTGTTGAGGGCGCGAAAAGGCCCCCTGGGCCCATGTCAGAAGACAGGTACCAACAGGGTGGTGAGATGGGCAGAGGACCTCCATGCAGACACCGGTTTACCCGGTGGTCACTTGGAGACAGACCTTCATGCTACACAGGGCCGGCAGTTCACCTGGGCTAGGTTAGGGTTGTGCTGAGGGTCCACGTGGTGGAAAATACCTTATCTGTCATTCTTCAGACTTTAAGTCATTCTTCAGTTCTGGGCTTTGTGAGTGCTGAAGTTCTGTTTCATCTCCTTGTAACTACAACAAGAGGCAGGCACTCAAGCGCGAGTTAATGCCCTGCATGCAGACTTAGGTCTATTCAGTTAACCCGTTTCAGACTTAAGTCACCTAGATTCAAAGAACGCTGGACCGACTTTACTCCAGATTTATCTTCCTGGCATGGCCCCAGTGTTTGGAACTGGTAGAAGATACAGACTCCTTGATCGCTCCTTCTCTGAGTGAAGTCATACCACTGATACTAACAGCATAAGCATAACTGCAGCTAGTACTTTCATTATATGCCAGCTGCTCTTCTAAGCTCTTTATCTGCATTATTTCATTGAAAACAAAAGCCCTAGGAGTGGCCAATACCAGTACTTTATTTTAAATTTGAGAAAACTATTATAAAGTTGTGCAAAATAGATCATAGCGAGGATGACAATGAAGGGCACTAACACTGAGTACTTATCATGTGCCCAGCATTGTGCTAAGCCCTTCATATATGTTATTTCATTTAATGAACTTGTGAGGTAGGAAGCATTACTGATGCCATTTTACAGATGATAAAACAGAGATGTGGAGAGGGGAACTAACTTACTCTCGAAAGAAGAAAGAGATTGAAAGTAGCCAATGCCAACCTATGGCCTTCATACGCAGGAGCCCCTCTCTGGCAGCTGAGCCACACTGCCTTACGTGCGCTGAACTTTTTCCAACCCATAAAACATCACGGCCAAGCCCTGCCCCATCCCAATCTCAAGGTAAGATTCTTGTATGTTTAGTTTCAGCACAAATTCTTTGCTAAAGGACTCTTCCACGCTTGGCAAGTCCTTTTTACAAAATGTGGAGGCTAGAAGCCATCATCTTTAATATACCTTCTATTTTTAACTCTTAGCTCTTCATCTATAAAGCAGGTATGACGGTACTTGTATCTTGGGAGTTCAAGGTGAATTTGAGAATACATAAGCATAATTTGTATATATTCTGCCCAAGAGTGGAATCTAATAAGAAACACCCCCAATCTCCCCCTCCCCATGCCCAACACTTGAATTGGCAGATACGTCCAGAGGTCTGGAAGTAAACCCACCAGAGAAAATAAAAAAACTCGATCGGTCAAGTGCTAATCAAGGCAGCACTTCCCCCAGTTTTACCCAGGGAGAAAAGATGCTGAACTGCGGAGTAGGAAGAGGAAGTGAACCAGAGTCAAGACATTTCCTACATTTCCAAGTAGACTAGATGCTTCTTTGAGGCAGAAAGCAGGAGAGGTCATTTCATAGTCACTCCTGTCTTTAAAAAGAAGAGCTGGTCAGCTTCATGAGGCCAGGAGAAACTCTAACAGACTCAGCAGAAAATCCTGGTGATGTCAATGATTTAAACTTAATTAAATATAAGTTCCAGCTTTTAATGACACAACGCCGCTGTGCCTGTTCCCACATTCAGGCCGCAGGTGACATGACAGGGAGGGCCGCGCACACGCGGGTCAGGGCAGGGTCTCGCGATTCCATTGTCCCCTCCATCCCGAACACGTCTCTGTTAGACCAAGAGCATTCCGAAGCACCAAGTTTCACGATTCATCTTTGTGATAAATGATTTTCTTATTTATTGAGAGACGGAACAAATAAAGAACAACCTTGAGCATTTTAACGAATATTTAAAACTCTGGAAAGAAGATAAAGGCAACTTCTGACTCAGGAAGCAAGTGCGGGTTGCTGTTTGAGACTGCTGCGACAAAAAGAACATAGGAGGAGGCTTTTGGGACATCATGGCTGGCCTTTAAGGCGGTCGGGAATTGCACAAGGGGTCCTTAGAATGCCCAGCCACCGGCACCAATTTCTAAAGGTGGCCAGACCCTTTGTTTTCTTGGGGCCGATGAAGATGCTTTATTAGACAATTGCTGGGAAGAAATAGCAGACTGAGGCGAGAAAGCACTCCCCGCCCCTCCCCCCCCCCAAGTAAGAGTTGAAGAATCCGGGATGAGTGTGAAAAACTGCAGGGCTAAGTTTAAAGGACAGGACGCACTTGAGTAAATCCTGATTCTATTTTTTAGCTGATGGGCAGAGCACTTCAATTCTTAAAATACTTTCACAAATTGTACAGTAATACATCTGACCCTCCAAAACCTCATGATTTTGACTTGACAAATGAGGAAACTGAGGCTCTTAGAGGTCAAGTGACTTATTTAAGATCAGACGGAGCAACTACCAGTGCCTTTCCAACCTCAGCTCCCCCGCCGCCCTGTGCGGGGCTCTTGTTCACCCGTGAAGCTCTCTCCTCTTTTTTCCTAACTGCAGAACAGGGAGAACACCACCTCCTGCCTTCCCGAAAAGGATGCCGTACTCCAGGGATGCCGAGGTAATGTGAACACGACCCCTGTGTCCCAGGGGCTCTCAGCAGTAAGGCAGACAAGCAGGGGAGAAGGGAGTGTTCGGGGGGAGACATATGTTGTAAGGGGACTGTGTAGAAGGCCCTGGGGAGTGCCCGGAGAAGGTCCAGAAAGACCCTGGGCAGAGGTGGGTGACCTTGGAGTGAGTCCTGAGGAAAAGATTCGCTGAGTGGGTTAGACAGGGAAGGTGCTTCAGGTGGGGGACGATGCAGGCGTAGCCAGGAGACAGAGCATCAGAAAAAGCCTGGGGGCTTTGGGGGCGGTGGACAAAAGGTCGGAATAAAAAAAGGCCATGGGAATGGCAGAAGGCCAGCTGGAGCAGTGCAGTGGGAGCAGGGCTGCTGAGGGCGGGAGGGCCCAGGCGGGAGGGCCCTGTCTCCCTGATGGGGGCTTTGCGGGCCCCGGGATGGCTCCAGGTGAGGAGTCCATTCCTGCCCATCCCGCCGGGAGAGAACGCCAGGCCTTCGCCCCAGGGCGATCTTCCTTCTTGAAACTGCAATACTCTGGGCTGTGTTTCTCTGAAATCTGTCCGCTAAATATTTACTTTGTGCAGGGCCAAAGTATCTACTGCAGTGGTCTTATGTGGGGATAAGCACATTAAAGAAACGTGTACCTTAAAACAAAGCCTCCCCTCGCACTGTTTCTGCTCCATACAGAAAAAAAGCTTGTCACTCAAAAAACAAAACAAAACAAACAAACAAACAAAAACCCCAAACGGAAAACTATACTGAGGGCTCAGCTTGCTGGAGTTGTGGGGACAAAATATGTGTAGATAAACAGTCACAGCCCAGCTCCACGGGGTTCCTCCAATTTGTGTTCTTTGAGAAGCCTGCGGGCAGGAGGTGACCGGCTGAGTTTCCTTGGTGAGTTACACAGCCACCTTATTTAACTGAACAGGAGTCATTAGTTAAATTTTATGAAGATAAGGACTTCCAGGAGTGAGTTCCCTTCTGATTGTTTTTTGATTAAAAGCAAGACAAGGGAGAGCTCCACTGAACCTGAGGTTTTACTCTACCAACTGCAGCTCCCGGCTGGCCCACGAAGGCCACAGGGGCTGGCGCTGTAGTCTGAGTCCGCCGAGCTGAAAGCGATCTGTCAGTGTGGCGAGGAGTTACAGGGGTTATTTTAAACATTTAGTTAAGCTTGTGACTGTCTTCTCTTAAAGGCATTCCTGGCTGCAAAAGGCCTCATCCTGGGTGACATAAGACAAGCTATTGAATGAGGTTACACTGAGGTCCCCGCAGTCAGAGAGCTGGTCCACCTTTGCTGCCATTAGCTAATTAATAGGTGTTTATTTTTAGGGCTTGAACTAACAGGCCATGCGAAGGCCAATGCAAGATGATAGTTGAAGTAATCTGTGAGGGCCTCATGCTTGCAAAAGACCTTACTTTTTGGGCAGTTGTTGATGTAACTGAAGTCCTTGTCAGGCTAGTAAAATTTAATGTCAAAGAGAGAAAACCCCACCCCACTCCATTATTAGAAGGGCCAAGGCAAAAATAGACCCATTATCACTATTTAAAGAAACATTTGTTGAAGGAAGACAAATATGTGCAACTAGTTATGGCAACTGGTTGAGTCCAAATTCTCATTCAACACTAGATGTTAAATAACCAAAATTCCTAATATTAGGTCCAATGTCTTATACAAACAATGACTACATTTGCTATTTACTTTTTAATGAGCTCTTTATGACTCTGCAGACATATGCTATTATAAACCTATTTAAATATATGGAATTTATTTTGATTTATGATTCTAAAGGATTCAGAAGCAAAATGGCAAAAGAAACTGGACTCTCACTGCCCAGGTTTAAAAGATGTTACAATTACATATTTATTTGTATTTGTTTAATGTTCACCTCCTCTACACATAGTATGTTCCACAAAAGCAATTGTCTACTTTATCATTACCTGGCTTTTAGTGGCATATGGTACAAGGTAGACATTGAAAAAAAATAATTTGTTGAATGCATGAATGGCAGGTAGAAAAGTTGTGCAGAATATCACTGAACGGTTATTTTGCTTAGGTCTGGTTTAAATCATGAGCCTGAGGGTAGACACAGGATGAACCGAAAGTCTGAAAAACAGTGCTTTTCTCAGTCATTTGACTTTGTTTACATGATGAGCTTTCCAATACTTCCTCACGTAGGGGAGTCGGGGTGTTGACTGGCATGGAAGTTAAAGTTACTGTTTTCCACACTTATATCTTGTTTTTCTCTCAGGAAGTCTGCTAGAATATTTTTACAGGAAAATGGGCCTGGGACTTTTCCCTTTCAGTTTCAATTTGTCCTCTCAACCTTTGTGGTATGTATTTAATATGCCAACACTGGCACTCCCTCCTTACCTTTCAGGTTAACACAAATCTACTTCCAGCCACACCACTCAGTGGTAACAACTCTGGGAAAGTTGTATTTAATTTAGGACTGGGAAAGACTTCTGGCAACAGTTCTGATCCCTATCAGGGCCTGTCCTTAAAGCTGAAGAGCTAGGTGCTATGTTATTTAGATAGACTTCATGGAAAGACACTGGAGACCTCAAGAGACAAAAAGTCCAGGCTGTAAAGTTGTTACATCCACAATCTAATAAGCTAGGGTCCTAACGGGGACAAATATGGCAATTTACCACCACGATTTCCACAGGGAAGCAACCCCTGTGCCTTCTGTCTATTTTCATGCTATAGCCAACACAAATCGATCACCCAGAGCTCCTGACACATTTATAGCCCCCTGTAGGCTTATTTTTGGACCAAGCATTGGTTTTACAGAAATAGACTACAGTCACCATTTGAAAAGAGTTCTTTTATCTCACCCAACATTACACACTGGCTCTAGACGGGGTCTGTCTTTGGTAGCACTAACAGCCCCCATGCCGTGTTTTGAAAACTCTTAAATAAAATGTTTTCAGATGTTTAGATGCAGCATGCTCCCAAGTTCTCCAGCACGAGATCAAGCATTTTGGAAGAAGATGGAAATAAAAACTTGATGAAGAAGAAAAATATTACGTGTGTGGGGCATAATTTTAAGAGGAAAGCTTTTAGACTCATCATATGATACTCAGACTTTGTCTTAATTTAATTGAAAAATAGTTAAATAGGGGGCTTGTTCTCTTATTGAATCCTAACTTATTTGTTAGGATTAATGCCATCCATTCAGGAAGTATAAAATGTTTGTAAAATTATAACAACAAAAATTCTCATTTTGTATCTTCATTTTGCTTAGATTCAGCACTTAAAAACTTAAAAAAAAAAAAGCCCTGGCTGGTGTGGCTCAGTGGATTGAGTGCTGACCTGCGGACTGAGAGGTTGCAGGTTCCATTTCTGGTGAGGGCGCATCTGTGTAGGGCCAGGTCCCCGGTAGGGGGCGCGCAATAGGCAACCAATCCAATGTTACTCTTGCACATCGACATTTCTCTCCCTTGCTTTCTCCTTCCTTTCCCCTCTCTAAAAAATAAATAAATAAATAAAATCTTTAAAAAACCAAAAATATACCATAAGAAACAAAAAAGGTCACAGAGGGTTTAGGGTACATATTTTTTCAATGCCTGTCTTCTGTTATCAAAGCGTTCAGCAAAATTTGACTTAACTTTATTTATAACGTTTTTATGTTTATTTATTCTAAAAATGAACATAATCAACTACAAAAATGGTTTGCAATTTTAGAATGCCTCAACTTGTGTGGGGTGGATCAGTTTCTTTGGGCAACTGTACCTCAATTATTCAAAGTTAAATGACAGAAATTATCCAATCACTTGAGACACTGGGGACAATTAGTCTAAAGGATACTTCTGCAGCCTCTTCTTTCTTTATAGTTCAGGAAACACATGAAAAACAAGTTTTTTTTAAAAAATATTTTACTGATCTAGATAATTCTGAAAATATTAAAGGACCAAATAACTCTAAAGGCACTTTGTTTTCCAGACATGAGAAAACAGCACCAATTTACATTTGAATACTGTTTTATGCTTTCTAGAAAATGCTGATATGTTATTTAGGAGGATGACATATTTAGGGAAGCTAAGTCAGGTCCCCAGAAACTAAAAGGCAAGACACTGAAGTCAGGCTTGAGCTCTGCTTACTTCTCACCCAAGAATGATGAAGAAACACTGGACAGTACTGTTGAATGATTTTATCCCAGTTTCTATTACATTTATTAGAATTGAGTTAAAATTAAAAAAATGAGTCCTTATATTTGCCATCTTACATTGTATAGGGAGACCAAAAGATTCATTATTATTCAGAGAGTATTTAAATGCTACAAATTTGATGTAATGGATAAGCATTATTAAAATGCATTTAAGTAAGTTTTGAAACTAACTGAGATGGTACTGGCAATGTGGGCTCTCAGTTCTTGAGTTCAGCAAAGAAAGCAGTCAGAGCCAAGAACTCTAGTGCAAGAAAGAGTTTCTTTAGCAGCCAAAGTGAAAGCACACTCAAAGAGAAGATTTGAGCTGGCTTCTCAGAGAGCTGCCTTGGCCTTTTAGAAAGAAAGTTACAGAGGCAGAAGAAGTGAGCCAGCTGGGTTGCGTGGATTCAGAAAGTGAATTACAGAGGCAAAAGAAGGGCCCTTGGAGACGGGTTTGGGGGTTAGCCCGAGGCAAGTTAACACTGCCCTCTGTTCCTGTGGTTGCAAGTCTTGTGGGAACCCTTAGAGCTTGGGAGAAAGTAAGTAAGGATGCCTCCTTGAAGAAAGAAAATGAGGGTGTGCTCTAGAGAGAAAGCATACACTGGGTCCTTTGTCTTAAGGGTTTTTATCTGTTTTCTAAAGTCAGGAATTTTAGGGAATCTCTCAGGGGAGGATCTCAACAGAATATCCACCAGCTTTCCAGGTGTGCCCTTTAATATATTGATTCATCAAAATGAGTAGGTGGGGGCAGGGACGTGGTCTCTACTGATTGATCCACACTAAGGCAGGGGGTCTTTGGTCACTGCATCTGGTCCTGATGTCAGCCATGGCATTGCTTCCTTTTGTTTTGTTGCTTTTCTGGGCCTGGGGCTGAAACGCAACTGAGGCCTAGATGTTATCTCCAGTTTGACCAAAACTCTGTCTCTGTGGTTGATAGACCCCAGGCTTTGTTCCTAAGATTATGTGATGCTGATCAGAACTTCATCCCTCATGGTCCTGAGGGCTTAGTGCTTAAGGGAGTGGTGGTCTCTCAAGGAAGGAGGAGGCTGGTGAGTTAGGGTACTAAATGAGCCCAGTTTGAATGAGCTATGTGTCTCAGTTTCCCCATTCTACTTGCCAAGGAATTTTCCTGGCTTCTTACTATCCTGCCTCAGAGGTACATTTTACATTTCAATGCCATGACCTCTAACAAGCTACTTCTTACATTGTACCCCCAGATGCATCTTTAAATTCTATAAAATAGGGTATTTCTTGTTCTAGTTGTTTGCTTAGTTTGTTTTTGTTTTTGTTTTTTAGGTTCAGGTGTTGATAGTTGTGAGTTTGTTGTCATTTTACTGTTCATAGTTTTGATCTTCTTCTTTTTGTTAGACAAGTCCCTTAGGGGAAAATGGGGGAAAAGGTACAGGGAATAAGAAGCATAATTGGTAGGTACAAAATAGACAGGGAGGTTAAGAATAGTATAGGAAATGGAGAAGCCAAAGAACTTATATGAATGGGCCACGGACATGAACTAAAGCCGGGGGGATACTGGTGTGGAGGGGTATAGGGCAGAAGGGGATAAAGGGAAGAAAAAAGTGGGGTAACTGTAATAGCACACTCAATAAAATATACTTAAAAATAGGATTTTTGTCTGGCATCCTAAAACTTCTAAAGCTAACATATTTTTAAATCTGTCAGGATGTACTAATTAGATTATTAGGAATTTAAAATAGTAATACCTACATTCAAACTACTTATCTGTTTTTTAAAAAATCCTCACCTGAAGATCTATTTATCGATTTTAGAGAGAGAGGGAGAAGGAGCAGGAGTGGGGGTAAGAGAGAGAGAGTGAGAGAGAGAAAGACACAGGGAGAAGAAACAGTGATGCAAGAGAAAAATATTGTTTGCTCCCATATGTGCCCTGACAGGGGATTGAACTCACAACCCAGGTATGTGCTCTGACTGGGGATAGAAGGAATAGAGCCTGTAGCCTCTCCTGGCCAGGGCCTGTTTTTTTTTTTTTCTTATTTAAATATGATTATCACTGTATTTCTTTTTAAATGTGAGGCAACATTTTCTTTTCAGGTAAGTGAAAATATATTGGCCTTAGTCCAATTTTACAACTGAAACTGCATAATTCCTATCAACAAATTACTCTCCTAATTTATTTAGAAAAATATTAAATATGCTATACCTGTTATCTGATCCTGGCCTTTTGCTCTATATTCCTCTAGCTCTATATTGAAAATTATTTTTTTTTAAAAAGGACGTGTAATATTTTTCAAACAGAAATCAGTCTTTAAGTGATAGAACTGACTATAACTATAGTACAATTAAAATCTCACAATAGTATTATTATAAGAGCTTATTGACTAATATAATATTAGTTAAGCTAACAGATTTTGAGGAGTTAAGTATATTCCTTATAATCTTAACATAGTTCTGGATACAATGAAAGACAGGATCCTCAAATAACAAAAGACTGAACAACTTTTTAAATTATATAGAAGTGACTATTAAGATTTTAAAGAGGTTAAAAGGTAAAGAGCTTAGGAGGTGACACTATCTCCCTTGGAATGACAAAGAAATGATCCTTATTTATGTCTTTGCATCATTCTTAATAGTATCCTTGCTAATGCAAGTGAAAATGTGGGTTCAGTGTGAAACCACAGCTACTAATTATTACACTGTAATTTTTGAAAAGCTACCCCAGTTCCGTAGTGTTGATAGGGAGTGGGTGCAGGAGTAACAGTGGAGGAGATTTCACTAAAGAGGTGAAATTTCTATTTGGTTTTGAAGTGTGAGGAAGAAAATGTAAGGCAGAGAAGGCTAGAAAGGTATGGACAAAGGCTAGGATAAGAATAAAGGCATCTACGTCTGGTACTTATTGGCTTTCCTGGGACTCAGTATGAAAATTAGTGCAGTAGGCACAGAATCTGAAACTACAAAAAAAGAAAAAAGAAAAAAGGAACACTAAACTGATGATACAAATTTGAAATTATGTTGCAGTCAGGAGAATATGCAAGATTTGCTCATGGGAATAAAGAGAGAAGGGGTCTGGGGACTGAAACTCGGCCTGCGACTGTCAAGGGCAAGTGGAAGAGGGGAACTAGCAAAGATGGCACAACCTGGGAGGCATCAACAGGGTGGAAGGAGAGCCAGGAAAGGGTGGGATCATGGAGGAGTGGGCTTAACCGTGTCAGAGAGGACAGCGGTCAGATCCGAGAAGGGCCAAGGTGTCTCTGCTGGGTCTGATGAGCAGGTGCTGCAGCAGCCGTTGCTAGGAGACTGCAGAGGCATCGAGAGCGGAGAACCCAAGTGCAGAGGACTCTTTGAAGGCATTTGGTGGTGAAGAAAAGAGCAAAGCTCAAGGGAGAGACAGCCAGAGTAGGAGAACAGGTCAGATGCAGACAGGCAGCACTTTATATATTGGTAGCCTATAGAGGGGGGTCTATATGATCATGTATGTAATAAAATAACTGATGTTCTGAGAGTTGTATCCATAGATGCAGTCAGAAGGACACAGGATAAAAAGGTTGTAATACTGTTAGAATAAAAATGAGAGGCTGTCACAAAGAGATGATGGGCCTACTGTGCGGGGCGGGGGGATACATCACACACGCGGTGGGCAAATGACAACGCGGAAATCTATAGAGCAAGAACGATTTCGGAAATATTAAAATTTTTTTAAATAAAAATAAATAACATTTTTAAAAATACAATTTTGCGATCTAATTGGTTTTATTGAATGACTCATGAATCAGGCAGCACTCCATCTAGTAAATAGAAAGGGGCTCTCGATAAGTAGCATTTTTAATAAGCAGGTTTAGGAGATAAACAACAAAACTCAATTTGTACCAGTCATGGACTATGGCAACAATATTATAAGTTCACTGAATTGAGAATTTAGAATTTTGTATGAAGAAATAGGAAGTTACTTTAAAAATACGTATTTTCAGCCTTTGTTGGCTTGAACTCTAATTAAAAGTGAAATCAACTTTATATTAAGGACATGCATGTTTACTTAGAAATATTCATTATTTATTTTACTTTAATTTTATCCTATTTTATGAACACTGTCAGTGTTTAACTCTGGTAGCTATGGAAAGTCAGGATTTGCGAGCTTTGTATTATATCATAAGGGCTTATATGTCTCCATATTTAGTGTTACTTGTTGATCTCAATTTCATTAGCTTTTAGGAAGAATTATTATTAAAATATTGGCCAATCTGAAAGGTCTTTCATAGGTGCATGTGCAGGCACTGTGAGCAGTGTTAGCTGTTAATACGGCATAGAGGGTCAAAACAACAAGTCATAACATATATAGAGGGCTGAATTAAACTTTGAGCAAGCAATTTCTCTGTTAACATAAATCCTAGGTTCAAGAATTACAGTGTAAGTACCAATTCTTTCTGTAAAAAGTATTAAGAGTTCCCGAGAGGTGCTCAAGTTGCAATTAGTTATCTGTGCCAGGTAATGTGAACAGTTTTCCCATGAGTCACTAGAGAGCAAGTTTTCAAGTTGCAAGGTGTGGAAAGCCCCAAGTCCAGCCACCGACTCATGCTGTGATCAGTGGTTCTTCTTTGAACTCGCGTACATGCCTGATTGTGTGCATCAGTGTTACTTGTGTCTTGTATACACTTGTACGTAGGCCTTTGCATCTGCCTCATGTATGTCCTTGGCTAAGTTCCCCTTCACGTGCATGGCTACCCAACTTGCTGGGTTAGTAAGTTATGGGCTCCCACGATGTCAACAATCGCCCCACCTTTTTACAGATGAACAGCCGAGGCCCAGAAGGTCCAAATGTGTGGCCCACCCAGCTCTTTCTTCAGTTAATAGCAGGCCTCAGAAGAATATCACAAAGATGACTGAAATTCATGGTCATCACTACTCAGTGCCTCTTTTGGCAAGTTACTACATTAATAATTTTACTATCATGGGAACCCAAGTACGTAAGAATACCTTTAGCAGTTCTCTGATTGGCTTGGGAATATTTTCCCTGGCTTACTCAATGGCCTGAAACTTCCCCCATGTAACATGTTAATCATTCACCCTGTTCTCAGAAATACACAAAAGTGAGAAGCATATAGTTCCTTTTCCGTGAATCTGCGTAAGCAAACGAAACCTTACGGAGCAGCACCCTGACATTTGAAATGAACCTCACTGATACTCAGAAAGACAGTCCATCTCCTCACTACCAAACAAGGCACCTCTTAAATTAATGGTACTTAACGGTTTCACTTGGGTGGGGAAAAATCACCCTTATGCAGTACCATAAAATTGGCAGGGTGATCGTTTAGAAAAGATGCCTATAGGAACTCCAGCCTGCCTCTACAAGAGTGCTTGATTACGTTTACGGGACTGAAGGAAAAAAATAGCCGAGGGAAGGAGAGAGATCCCGCACACGAAGAAATTGAGAAAGGGGGAATTTACATATTAAAGAGAGCCAATAGAAAAAAGATGAGATTGCACAACTCAACATTTAAGCATTATTTAAAATGAGGTCCAACTAACTTCCAATAAAAAATATCCTCACGAAAGATTAGAGATTTTATCCACAGAATGAGCGATTATTCTTTACTGCTGCAAAGCAAATATAAAAACAACGGGAACATTTTGAGCAGATTCTTAAGTAAACAAGGGCACAAAGACTAACGTTTGCTGCACGGTATATGGTAACAAATTGAAATATGAAGCATTTCACAACTGCTGTAAGCAAGTACTCTGAATTTTTTTCCCTTGAGAGAACTGATTTAGTGACCTAGATGTCCAAGCTCATTGCCACCAGCCGTGGCCACCTCCCCCGCTGGGCTGTCCCCTGTCACCACCTCTGGCCCTCCACCCTTTACTGAATCGCCCATCTAAGCACCAGCCACTCCACCAGGCACTTTGCATACTTTATCATGAATCTTTACTATAACCACAGATTCCAGCGAATTCCAACATACATTTCCCAAGTGTTCACAATGTATTCACCTGAATCAGGGCTCAGAGGCTCCTCCTATGTCCACACCTTGTTTAAACAATTGCCTCTGGTTTCATCATGGAGCAACTTTGAAATAACGAATGCTTCGGGTTTACTACGTGCAAGAGGTTGCTGCCAACTAATTGGGAGAAAGGTACCAATAAGGTGTTTACGTTTTGACAAAAGGGCTTAAATACTGGACCCCTGGCGAACCTGAGTCAAATTTTAGACTTTTAGGGGGGAATGAGATAATGTACAAATTACATATGGGGACTCGCAAAAAAACTTTTAAACGGCATTTAAAAAAAAAGGCTTGCCCAATCCCAACATATGTTTTTACACAAATCTGCATGCTCCAATTAATCTGCTGAACTGCCGGTGTGCAGCTGGACCGCCTTAATCATCTTCGTAAGTACAATGTACAATTTGTGGTCTGATTTCCAGCAAGAAAAGTGCACCTAATTTTGGCTCGCCCCATACTTAAACCTATTTTAGAAAATTAGAATTTAACCATAGCTTTACACAGTCTTAAAAAGAAAACCTGTGTGCAGCTGCTGACAGGTCATTGATGTTGTAATACTCTGAGTACCCGAGGAGAGATTTTATAGTATTATCCCCATGAATGGCATAAAAGAGACTTGGATTTAAAAAATTCATCTCTACTTGTCAAACATTATTAGGAAAGGAGGGAAAAGTGGAGATTTCTTGGGATGATCTGACACAACGGCATGTTTTTCCAGTCCACCATGTCTGGCTGGCAGAACCCTTTTCTTCTCTAGTGTGGTAAACAACTGTTTAGAACAATGCTATGTTTGGAACAAGGCAAGTTTTATTTTCTTTTTTGAAGCCCTTGGCTTAAGAGAACAGTCTTATGGGAAATGGCTATTGTGTTTACTGTTACTTGATGATGAAATGTCATCTGCCTAAAATACTTCTGTGATAAATTAGTCCATTCAATAAAGCCATCAATAGTTTGGCCGGTTTATAAATGCAATTTGCATTATAATGCATTGAGAAATCCCGGATGAAAAACTCCTGTATACACTAGTTCATATCAACAAACACATAAACGTGCTTACTTGTGCACGCTCTCTTTCTCTTTCCTGGTGTGGAAGAGTTGTTTGCAACTTAAAATATCATAAAAATTCTAAGTCTGAAAATGCTATTATCATTTCACAGCTCAGTACAGAATCCTTTTACAGCAAAACAAAAATGCTGAATTATTAGTTAATTTAGAGAGTGATGACCGACCAGGAGTGAATTAAGAGATATTACAATGTAGTCCATTTTCTTGTAAAATGTCAACGGCTGCTACACATCATCACATTGTTGCTGATCTAACAAAAAACTCATCCACTCACTTTTGAGAGCAAAGTTCCTTCTCCTTGTGGTTTGTTTTTGCCATACCTCTGACTTTTTACTGTAGTGTTTATCATTACACGTATTTGGTTTATGTATAATGATGGGATAAGAATTACTTTTATTTTGGGAACTTTTTCATGTCCCTTAAGATAACTGGGGACACTCTCAAAAAACCAGCGTTCGTAACTCTTGGTCTCGTGAAAGCAAACAAGCTCCTATTTCTCAATTAGTCTGGTTATGATCCATGACTAATGGATCTGGGAGAGAATCCCTGTTGAAGGCAAATCTATGCAAACTGGCCAATACTCTGCTAAGATAAACTCAAAATATTTTCCTCTAAGGAGAAAACCTTTTTTTTTTTAAAAAAAAAAAAAAAGTTTTTCTCTTTTCCTCTTATTTCCTTTTTTTGAAAAAGATTTATTTATTTATTTTTAGAGAGAGGGGAAGGAAGGGAGAAAGAGAGGAAGAGAAACACTGATGTGTAAGAGATACATTGATGTGTGAGAGATATTTTGCATTGGTTGCCTCTCAAAGGCCCCCAGCTGGGGATGTGGCCCACAACCCAGGCATGTGTCCTGAGTGGGATTCTGACCAGTGACCTTTCTGTTCACAGGCTGGCGCTCAATCCACTGGGCCACACCAGCCAGGGCAGGAGAAAACCTGTAGAGGAGATATACCATTCTTCTGAGGAGGAATGCGTCCAGATGCTGTTTAGATGACAGATGGTGCTGAGTGTGCTGCCTCCTTCACTGTGTAAAATGCTGTAGGGCCACAACCTGTATCTGTCTGCTAATCCTTCCAAGTGCCTGAGATCTCTGTGAGGATGGGGACTGGATCTTATGTGTCCCTGCATTCTTAAGGTGCAGCACATGTGTCCAAACTGTTTGCTAGGATGGATGAATGGAGATGCAAAGGAGTAACTGATCTGAGTATAGACCATTAAGCTTCTGATAATTTAGACCATAGTTCTGTCCAACAAGCCAGTCTTCCCAATCTCACTGTGGCATAAGGGCTCCTGGCCTCCGCACTATATTCTTGAATGTGTACTACAGCTTCTACCTGAACCTTTATGGGCTGAAATGAATTTTGTGTTAAACCTCTTGTCCATGTTTTATTTTCAATGAAGTGAGAACATGCTTCAGCAGTTTATAAAGAAATAGGTTTAAAATGCAAAATGGTTCCCTATTGTTTCTTTGGACGTATAGACACCTCGAACTACTGGTTCATTCAATTCAGTAGGTAAAACCTTTGGAAAAATAATCTCCAGTCCTGGACCCCAATCCTGACCTTGACTAATTGGCCGTGTGACCTAAAGTAAGTTTTGGAGAGTTTCTGGGCCTTTTTCTCACCTGCAGATGAGAAGGCTGGACTGGATGATCTCTAAGGTCCTTCTTGGCTCTAATAAAAAAGAAATTCTATTATGATTCCTATTTCTTTATGCAAAAATGAGTCCTAGAATGTGATTTATAAACAAAAAACAAGACAGTATCTTAAAAAATGGTGTCTTTGCCTCTCAAAAAGAGCAGTATGAACTCCCAGTTGTAATATATACTTAAACCCAATGGAATACACGTATCAAATATACTAGACTATTCCTTCTTATTCCCATCTAAAATGCTAAAAATAAATACGTGAAAGACATGAGGATATGGTTTATTTACCTTGTAACTGTTTAATAATCTTTACTGTTAAGCTAAATCTAGAGGTGTGTTCTTGTTGGGTAGCACTGGGTTTCAGGGAACCTTTGATCTTCTGAAACTATATGCAAAATTTTGCATATGTACAAAGATATACAGGGATAAAGTGCAGAGCTTTAATGAATTTTTAATTCAAAATTTTAGGAACCTCAGCCTAAATCATGTTCTAATGTCATTAATTGCTGTTAAACACCCTTCAAGTTAGACTTAGGTTGGATTCCTAGCCCAAACACTCACAAGTTCTTTGACTGAGCAGGCCGCTCTGATGAGTAAAATAATAGCATCTACTCTAAGGATGGCTATAAGGGTTAATGAAAGATATCTATAGAATTAATGTGCATGAAACCCTGGTCCAGGGTCCATCTTATAACCAGTGCTTAATAAGCAACAAATATGTTTTATTCATGCATTTTGTTTTAGCAAATGGGTTAACTGTAACTCTTTTATTTATCGAAGTCTTCAAGGTTGTTCACTGTTGATAATCAAGTCAACTTATTAGTGGGGTGAATTCCTTTTCAGAAGCTTCACATAAAAAAGAGAAAAGCTGAAGGTAGAAGGTAGGCATGAGGTATATGTTTAAATGGTAGCTTGTAAAGGAATTCATCTGTAATAGGATTTTAATTATACTAGTTTATACAATTATACTACAAATGATTGCAACCATTGGTTAAACCATGAGTTTAAACCAACAGTTTAAAACACAATTGAAAATGTTTTACAGTTTTGGTTTGCACACGTCTTATTTCAGGAAGATTTCCCAACTCATCTTGGTGAGCTAATGAGATTTTCTGATCCAAGCTTTTATTGGCAGGAAGTTACTGAAACTTAACAAGAGGGCTGAATGAGATGGTTTTAGAGGTCCCATCTAGTTCTACGATGCTCTTCTTCTGAAGGAAGAAAAGGAAAAGCCCACTTAAATGACACTGGAAATGGTAATGGGAAAAAAATACAACAAAAATTAAAGAAGAAATGAAAACAGAATCTACTTAAATATCCAATTAGTCTCAGGTCCCAAACTGGCTCAGTGCTCCCATGTCTTGACGCACCATGTGATAGGATGCTTAAATGTACGGGAAATTGAGACTCGCTTTCCATTTGGAATGGCAGTAAGCACAAATGACTGAGAGTTCTGGATCGAAGACAGAAAACTTGTTTGCACTTTGAAAGAGGGAGAGAAGGGACAGCTGCTGACACTCCATATAGTATAGTATGACCACAACATAAAATGAGACTGGCTACCCCACGCCACCCAGGAAAAGCAGTCTCTCTTTCACTGGACCATGTTCAGAAGATTAAATTCACACTATCTGATGCACCAACTTGCTTGAGTGGTTTCTTCAACCGATATTGGCACTCATCGTCCCCTTAAAAGTTCTTTGGGAAAGAGACTGTAATTTTCCAGTCTGCTGAGCCCCAGAGACGTGTGGTCACCTGGGCAGCTAGTAAGGGCAGGTGCTAAGATTTGAACTTAGGTCCCACCAATCCCAAAATTCCTGGTTCTTTCCCTGGCACTATTGGTTGCCCACAAAATCAATGACCAATACCAGGAACTTGGATCATAGTCAGCTGGGGTGGGAGGCTGGTAAAAATACATCTTCTTAGGTCTCAGATCTAGAGTCTGCGTTAGGTCTGGGGAAGGTTCTGGGATCTCTATTTTAAACAAGTGTTTCCATTAATTCTGATAGGCAGCCAGGCTTGGGCACCACTGAGCTTTCCTTCTGAGTTACAATCTCCAGAAAAGTAGGGAGTGAGAACTGAACATTGAAGAACGTAACTGGACTTAGGTGGTTCTGAGATGGCCTTTGCTATAGGGGTCTGCCACATTTTTAAGAGAAAAAAGCAACTGTCCCAGCTAGAGCACAGGGTCACCGAAGGAGCAGTATAGCTGGGGATGCACGTAAAACTCAGGCAGCAAATAGGTTCATCTGTTCGGGGAACTCTAACCAACTGGTGGTGGCTTCCGTGAAGCCCTACACGGGGAAGGGTTCTGACGCAGGGGGTGGTGGCACACAGCCACATGGTAGACACGCCAAACTTAAATGCCGATCTTTGCTTTAAAATGACAACATATGGTGTATTTTATAGTCCACCAAGATTGGCTTTGTTTAAATGAATATAAGATAAAAATAAGATGAATAAGTAAAATTTAATTATCTCCTTCGAATTTTACTTAGTCCCTACAACTCTGTTTTTAATTATAGCTGCATGACTTTTACCTGAATTCCTCAAGTGCAAATACTTTCTTATAAAATGTATTTCATCATATCTTTAGTGCAATGCAGAAAAGGAATCTTAAATATTTATTTCGGCATTTTATATTTTTATTGGTTTTGTAAACCACTGTAACTATAGAGTGTACTTAAAGTGAGTTGATTCCATATGCAGTAAATCAACTGGAGGACAGGCTACACTGTACACTATTTACAAAGTGAAGCGCTATAGCTAAAAATATAACTTCCTCCCCTCCCACCCCTAAAACCTGCCAACATCCCAACTGCAAAATTGTATGCTGGAGAGATGTATACTATATTCCAAGATAAATACATACAAATTAAGCTGGAAAACCTCAAGGTGTTATTGATTAATTCTGAGAAACAGTTCACAATCAAGGCTCACAGATACTGTTTCTCTGGGATAAGTGCAGGAGAGGAATAAAATGATTGCAGAGGAAATAAATATGGAAAGGAGCCTTATGTGGAAAGGAGCCTTATTAAGATACTATAGACCAGAGGCAAAACAGAAGGAAAAGTTGGTAGCTGGGCGGAGAAAGACAAGCAACTACAAAAAGGATTTCAGACTCAGTAATAAAACATTGATAGGGGCACAGAGCCGCCACCCCTCTCTCCATGTCCCTGGCCTGCTTCCCAGGATGTCCCATGTCCCTCTCATCCTCTCCTGACATCCTGTGACGCCACCCGAGACATCTGCGGGGTCAGCAGCTTCAGAACTTCCTAACAGAGTGGGTGAGAGGCAGGGGAAAGCCAACTGTGACGAAGCCAACAAGCCAGAAAATGCCTATGCAAGGGTGGTAAAGGTTTTATAACCAGTCCAAGCCAACTAGGCCTGTGGTAACAGCATTTAGTATTCAGGGTTATATTCCTCAGCATACCGAACAGTGCGTTCTCTCCACGGAGGGCTAAAATATTCTAACATCAAGCAAGTAAAGCTCTAGAATAAATTACGTAGAGGCTTCCAATCCCCAATGCTAACTCACCAGTACAAGTAAGTGGGTCATCAGCCATACCTTCCCAATTACCTATAAAAAAGCTTAAGGCTTAGACCCCATGTCTATAACTGAGCCTGGTGCACAGTAGATGCTCAATAAATGGTTTTGAATGTTGATCAGATATCTGAATAGTTGATAGCCTGTGGTCTTGATAGCTAGAAGCTGGCAACCCTTTATATCTTATATAAAGTATAAAATAATATATAGAAACCTATAAAATAGTTTTCTGAAAAGCCAAGGAATAAAGGGAAATGAACCATTATTTTCAGATTGATCTAAAAGTCAGCAAACAGTTGTCCAGCCTAAGGTAATCAGAAATGAGAAGTGAGTTTGACAGGTGGTGAAGGTGCCGGCATTCATTCAGAAACTGAGAATATTATAAAAACACTTTAAGCACATGCCACGTATATTTTTTCTCCTGTCACTAATTTTAGACATGATTACAAAATACTTGTATTCTATTCATACTTGGGGCTCAGCAAGTATGACTGAATGACCTATTAAATACACATCCAGTAAATGAAGCACTATAAAAATGTGCCTATCAACAACAATCAAGATAATGATAATCCCTGCTGGTGTATATTTATTTTTCTGGTAAATATCAAATTCAGAGTAACCTTAAAGTGATATAGCCTCAAGATCAGCAGTTTGGGATCAAAATTATTATGAGAGAAAGACAGAAAGAGTAATTCATGCAGAAGTTTTGAAAGTCTAAGTCTGTAAACGTAATAGGAAATTTAAAAATTATTTCCAAATGAAAGTAATTCGGCGAAACAGCCTCACTTCTAGAAGAGGTTCAAAATGGCTCTAAGACTTAGGTTTCACACAAATGAGGAAAAGAAGAAATCACTATGTTGGGGTGATTGGCAACCACTTTTTAATATAATTAAAACGAGCTCATTTTATCTTTATTTTATTTGAGGGAAGAAATATTTCTCCCGAAGGTCCTTTTCTG
Source organism: Pteronotus mesoamericanus (assembly GCF_021234165.1). NCBI lineage: Eukaryota > Metazoa > Chordata > Mammalia > Chiroptera > Mormoopidae > Pteronotus > Pteronotus mesoamericanus. The sequence goes on from NW_026555065.1 coordinate 27,199,139, forward strand.
CCTTTGCCCTCTTTGACCCTGCATTCTGGGCTGGGATTCTATATATGTCATATGAAATGAGTTTGCTTAACTGAACAAGCACACTACAGAAACAATGTGATGACAAGAAAAGCAATCTTTTTAACATGAAAAATAATTTTATCTTGAAGGGTATGGCATGTAGTTATAGATGACCGTGTACTAACACAGGATAAGGACACTGATACTGAAGAATTTAGAAAGGGGAACGAGACCTTCACCCTCCACCCCCCACCCAAGACCCTGTGCGGAGACAAAAGTAGACACTCAAGGAGAAACTAGTGACTACAGAAATCGGTCCCATCACCGCCCCCGTTGGCCCAGGAATCTATCCAACAGAGCACCCAAGGCCATGGAGGCCCCTGGCAGACCCTGGGTCTGTGAGGTAAAACTGCAGGCAGTCAAAGGAGAAAGTGAATTATAACGGACCTGGGAAACCGTAATCTAAAACTGCACTATTCAGTCCGTCTTGTTAGAAGTTCAATGGGAACTCTCTGGAGAACTAAACAGTGCCTTTTGAAGAAATAAAATAATGTTTCAAAGGCATATTTAAGCTAGATACTTAAGGGCATAAAAAACCAAATTTCTATAAGTAGTTTACTGCTCCTTCTCCATATGGATTTTCATGAGGTTAATGTATTCATTGACAGAGTAGTTCTATTATTCTAAATCTAAATAAACAAATAAATAACTACATGAATAGATACAGGTAGATACCACAGGAAAATATTACACTCCTAAAAGATGAAAGCAATGTAAAATTATGAAGTAGTTTTCTATAAATGTCAAAATATCGTACTTACAAATTTGGAAAACAGATAAAATGCTTCCCAGGGTACATCTTACATGTTGTCTCTGTTTCAATCTGGTAGTAGATGAAATTAGAAAAAGCTGCGTGTTACACTTCATTGCTATTGGACCGAGACTTTGGCAGAATAACATTCACCTTTTTGTTTGAACATAAAGATACATCAAAACTCTCGAGTTGAAAGGTTAAGTGTACTCTCTGTGTAGTTGATAAATGTAGGCTTAATCTAATCAGGGGCCGTCTCAGGCACTGCTGCCCTGACCCAGGCTTCTGGTTTCCATGCGGGTAAGATCTAACCAAGATGTAGGCTCTAGGCCTTTGACCTGCTTGAGACCTTGTCCGTGCCAGCCGAGAGTTCTGGTTAACAGCCGGGGAACTCGTAGGCCAAATCAGGAACACGTGCACTCGGCTACTATAACACATGGCTCTAAAATTAAAATGCAACATGATCGAGTGCTTCGGGATATTTTAACAACTAGGAGAGAGATTATAGCTAGATAAAACTGGGCTTTCAGGTCACTTTTGCTCATTCATGTTTCTCCCCGTTTCTTTAGACAGGACAAATTTAATTTTATTGTATTTCTAAAGAATTTGCTAGAAAAACACAAGTTTGGCAAGTTGTTTCATGGTCGATTGATCTTGGGAAACGGGGATGTTGTAAGGTTTCTCTGGGACATGTGCCACCTATTAGATAGTTAGCTTTTTCTATTTCCAGCTGAGACAAACCAAATTAATTAGAAAGCGGTTTGAATTACAAGCTAAATACAATGAAAAGTAATAAAAACAGAAAATGACATTTAGGTCATCAATAATATTCCTGAGGTAATTTGGCATTGATTTTTCTTGCTTTCTATGATAAAGAGCTTTACACGTTGTCAAACTGACAGTGTAACCCGCAAGTGTTACAGTAGGAACAACTGTAGGCGTCAGGTGCACCCATTTAATAATGGGGAAGATTTATTACTTTTTTGGTCCTCACTTTGTTTCTCCTGGAAATCAATACTTAGGAATATATCTGAGTTACCACGTACCTGAGGAAGTCCACAAGTCACCTGTTCTTGTACGATTCAGACTTGTCAAAATTCAAATCAAAGAGGATACCAGAGATTCTCCCAATAGTATATTAGTATCTTCTTTGTTAATAAGAAAAGAAAATGGATTTTGACAATCTTGGCAAAGAAGCCTTCTTACGCTTCAAAGTAAAACTTTATGTTTTGCTAAGTGAGAAGTGAAATTCTTGGTTCGATTCATTTTAGAATGTTTGGGTCCATGCAAATCAATGTTTTGAATTATTTGTAAAATTTCAGTAAAGACACAAGCCATGGCACAAAGACTTCTCTAAATAGCTAAACTTAGAAATGGGGGGAAAGAAAAAAAACAGGGAAGGTTTTGGTTTTAAGTATATAGATTTCCAGTTCATAAACCTTGAAAAGTATTTGAAGAGGATTAGTGACCCTTCACTTAAATTTAAATCCCGTGTCTCCAGTTATCTTGGGGTGTGTGATTATGCACCCCTCACCCCCATGCACTCCTGAGTTGCTGGCTGGTGCCTGGGGCCATGGGAAGGGGCCCCTGCACCTAGGAGCCCTAGACACCGCCTTCCTGACCCCCCAGTGCTGCACAGGAGCTGTGTGCAGACACCATTGATGAAATCTTCCAATTCAACCTCAGGAGGACGTCCTATGCCAAACTGTGCTTGTGGTGTTCAGGAAGTGGCTCTCGGAGGTGCCAAGCCTGGAGACAGCACCAAGTGGCACAGATAACCACTTGTCAGAGTTCTCAGGCAACTGTGGAGCAGCAGCTGGGATTGCATGAGCACCTTCAACACCCTGAGGGTGTTTCTCCCCGGCCAGGCAGGCCGAAAGGCCTCACTGCTGAGGGCATTTTGATACCTGGCCATTTAACATACCCTTTGGCACATACATCTTTAGATGGTAAACTTCTTGTCATGGTGTTTATCAGACCATTTAGGATCTTGCTCCTCAGAGAATTCGCTTCCTCTCACTTTGCAACCAACTACACACTAATATCCAGCCATACAGAATGAGATGCAGTTCTCTAACGGGCCAGCTTCTTTAACTCTGCCATGCCTGTACTTTTGTTTTGCTTTATTTGTTCTTTTTTTCTGGAATTACTTCATCCCCTATTTTAGAGTTGAGTCTGGTGGTCTCTGGAGAACCTGAGAATGACCCAGCCATTTATGTCAGAATGAGAAGCCTCTGTACCCCAGCTCTAGCACTGTGCTGTGCAATACAGCAGCAAGCTACATGCAATATGAAGATCAAAATCAGCCCTGGCTGGTGTGGCTCAGTGGACTGAGCGCTGGCCTGCGAACCAAAGGGCTGCCGATTCGATACCCAGTCAGGGCACATGCTTAGTGCAGGCCAGGTCCCTGGTACGGGACACACGAGAGGCAACCACATATTGATGTTTCTCTCCCTCTCTTCCTCCTACCCTTCCCCTCTCTCTGGAAATAAATAGATAAATATTTTAAAAATAATCCCAAAAGTTGACTGCTGTTCATCAATATCCCCCAAAAAATTTCATTTGGAAAAAAAAAAAAAAGAAAATCAAAATCAAAATGAATTAAAGTTAAATAGAATAAAAAATTCATTTTCTCAGTTATGTGAGTGACACCCATTTTCAATAGCTATATGTGGCTAGTGGTTACTGTATGAGACAGTACAGATAGAAACCATTTCCATTACTGTAGAAGGTTATTTCGGATAGCACTGGTTTAGAGGATAAGGGGCATCCCATCCACCATCGAACCAATTGCTCTAGGTCCTGAAAATCTTTCAGAGCCAAGTGCATTGATGAGGGTGAAGAGAAATTTCAGTTCTTAGTCTGCCTGAACCATACACACTAGGTCACTGTGGCTATTAGGATCAGAGAAGCTGAAGAAACATTTATCAAACAACAAGAGCACATCTAAGATTTTTTTTTTTTTAGTTTGAGTCCTGAAAGAGCATGAAGAGTGAAGGGCTTCTTGAATCTACATCTTCCTGAACGCTGGCAAATGAAATATGCCTGTAATTACAATGAAGGGGAGGGCAGGAGAGAACGAACTACAACCATTATTACTATACTGCTAATACCACTAGTTTCTTTGCCATAGTCCAGGCTACATTTTGGATTATATGGGCTTATTCTTCCTGCTCTAGAAATCCATCCACTGTTTCAAACAATGTCTTCCAATCACTGATTTCCTCTTGGAACACATCCTTTTGAAATGTGGAGATAGAATTAAATGGTTGTTATCAGAGCATGCTGCTTCCAAGGTTTAGGGGGAAGATTGGAAGAGGCCACCCTCTGAGAATAAAACAAGAGAAATCAATGCACAATATACACCAGTATTCCTTTAGTATACATTTACCAGGGTCTCCCCATGCCAGACCGAGCGCCTGGCACAGGGTTGCAATAGTGGGCAAGGCTGAGCTGGTTCCTGCTGAGATAAATGTCATCACCTGTCAGCGCAATTCAAACCAAGAGACGGCTGGAAAATGGACGGCCCCCTGGGGCTAGACCGTTGCCCTAGAACAGGATACGTCCCCAGGGAGGCCAAACTGGAAGTTAATAATGTAAAGAAACAACGGGTCCACGATGCTTTACCGGAAACCCTTGGGCCAGATAGCTTTAAGAATTAAATTGATCAGATTTAGAAATTTACAAATACCATATATTATGCCTTACCCACAGCAGGGAAACAGAGCAGTACTCTGTAATCAAACATATTGATATTTCTGAAGCAAAACATGTTACTTTGCAAGAAGTAAAATAAGTAAATTCTCTAAATATTACATGAATTCAGGTCAAGTGTTACTGCTAAATAGGTTTCGGTGTCACTTTACTTAAAGAAAAAATAGAGTTTTGAGAATTCTGGAATTGCAGATAAGGGATTGTAGAGTCTACTGAAATTATAGTGTGTTACCAATACGATAACTGTAAATACAGAATCTAGGAAAAGAAGAGCTGAAGAATGTCCCCCCATTGTGTCCTGGAAATAAAGTCGTTCCAGTCTGGTGAGTTTCTCTCAAGAGCCGGCCAGCCTCTCCCTGGAGTGGGGGCTCTTGCCCTGCTGGGCAGTGGGCTCAGCTAGAAGCTTTACAAATCCATGCCCAGGCCACACAATTCCGAGTCTCCGAGGGACCGGATATCAGTGTGTGTGTATGTGCCTGTAGGCATGCATTATTTTTATTTTAGTTTTTCATTTAGGGTATCAGATATATACAGTAAGGAATACAAAATGCAAAAATCTCAAGTAACCACTACCCAGAACAGGATATAGAATACCCCGGGTTTCCTTTTCAGTCCTTTCTACCGACATGTTCTCCCCCTAGTCCCATCCCAAGAGCAACCACTATGTGGCTTCCCATCACCAGCGATAGGTCCCAGCCGGCAGCAGTTTGTGACACCGGTTCTCCAGCTGGGCGGCTCACTGGCATCACCCAGGGTGTTTAACCAGCACTGGCACCTGGGCTCCACCCCCGGGATGACAATTTATCCATATTTTGCCATGTGTAACACGCACTTTTTTGTCCAAATTTTTGAGGGAAAAATAAGGATGCACATTATGCATGGGTAGTACTAATTCCATATCTATATAAGTGTTTTTAATTCTTTTATTTATGCTTACACCTTAATAAAGTGTAACTCTTGAAAGTAGTAACAATAACTGTATCGTTACCTGGAATACGATAATTGGTTTTATATATAAATAAAAAATTGAATTAAAAAATTAAAAGATCTTTTTCCTGAAAGTTTGGCTCTAAAACGTGGTGCACATTATACACAGCAAAATACGGTCCACAGTTTAGGCAGCAGCATTTTAATAGCTACTGGGTGACTCCTGTGCAGCAGTTTGGAAACCTTGCTTTAGTGACTAGAATGTTCTTTGGCCCTTAGGCCAAATACTTAAATATAAAATCCTCACAAATAATCAGAAAGAGGTTGCCTTTTGCAGAGAGTTAAGATTAAATTTCCTCCTTCTCTACCTCCTCCCCAACTTTTTCTCCCCAACCTTCCTTCCCATTCTCCTTACTTTTGCTTTCTTCCCTCCCTTACTTCCTTCTACATCTGATTAAGACAATTGCTACTGCAGCTCTCCGAAGCAGCTTAAGTTCCATCTATTAAATTCCCCATTTTCTCCCTTTATTTTCACTTTTTTCAGGAAGAAATAATTTTTAAAAATGACAAAAAAGAGCAAAAGATGAGAGAAACAGAAAAGGAAAATGAAGCTAGCTGAGTGGGGAGAAGCTGCAAGGCCTGGCAGGGAGAGAAGATGGAGGGAAAAAGAGCTGGGTGAGGAAGGAAAAAGCATTCTCTTCTGTCATAGTTTATCTCACTCTGCATGTTTGCCTTAAAACGATCCAACAGGACATAAGGGGCTTTTAAAAATTTTCGTCTACGCTGGTGTAGACCAAAAAGGAGCTCTGTAATAAATCCGTCCCTCAAGTCCAGTGACTTAAAGTAACCGCACAGGGTGATCTGACTGTAAATTCCGAACTGGGCAGGTCATGATGGGGAGGCACAAACGTTTGTTAGTAAAAGGTTTATCTTTGTCTTAAGCAAGCCCTGCCCATTGTTTCTGCCATTTAGGTTAACACACCTTGGCAATGTCTCTTTTTCAGACCCCTCTGAAGCATAACCACCCTCAAGAGAGCACAATGTTATTAACTATCCTGTAATCCAATCGCTTCCTTGCTTTCTCTCAGGTTCACAGAATCTTCTTTAGTTCTCTCAACTCCAAATGCATAAAAGATACTGCAAACTGTCCTTCTGTGAAGCATTTTTGTCATTCTTTTGAGATTTTGCTTCTAGGCATATCCTCTGTTTGGCTCAAATAAACTCTAATAAACTCTTATAAAAATGTTCTACAGGTTTGGACATTCCTACATAGACACTTGCATATTAGCTGACCATAACTTATTTACCCCATAACTTTTTGGGCCTCATAGTGAAGAACGCCTTCCCCAGGGCCTCCTCTGTTGTTGGGAGGCAGCGTGGCATTCTGACTGAGAGCTGGGCGCCTAAGTCGAAGTGCTTGCCCCTCCCCTCCACAAAATAACAAATGAGACCTTGAGAAGGTACTGAATTAACCTGTTGTAGTCTCATGTTTCATCATCAGTTCAATGGAGGCAATAGTAACTAACTACCTGTGATGATTAAATTTGAAAATCAACCTGTCTAGGCTATGGTACCTTTATTTAATCAAACACCAATCTAGGTGTTGCTGTGAAGAGGTATTTTGTAGATGTGATTAACATCTACACTCAGTTTACTTCAAGTAAAGCAGACTACATTCTATAATGTAGCGGGGCGGGGGCGGGGGGCGGCTCATCCAATCAGCTGAAGGCCTTAAGTGGAAAAACAGGTCTCCCAGAAAAGAAGGAATTCTGACTCAGGACTGTAACAGAAATCCTGCCTGTGTTTCTCGACAGCTGGCCTACTCTACAGATTTCAGATTCAAGGTTGCAATATCAACTCTTGGCCTGAATTTGCAGCCTACCATCCTGCCCTGTGAGTTTCAGAGTTGCCAGTTCCCACAATTGTGAGTCAGTTCCTTAAAATACATCTCAATGTATGCACACATATGAGTAATATTGTATGGGTTTTGTTTCTCTAGAGAATCCTGACTACCTTATGATGTAATAAATGTAATGTGCTCATGGAATACACACTTGATGTTCGCTACAGTTTTTAGGGCAGTGTAGGCTTGTTATGGCTTATCTCTTCTGCCACAACCAAGGCTCCTTTTAGATGTAGTCTCTGTTGCTCCTCTACCCTCTGTAAACTTTTTTCCTATAGGTGTCAGGCCAGTTCTCTCTAATTCACTTTATCACAGACCTGGGACATAGTTAGGGCTGAAAGGACAAGCTGGGAAGTTAGGGGTGCACAGCAGGGTTTAGGAAATTCCTTTGTTCCGGACCCCTTGGCCGTCACAGATACCTTTATTCTCTTTCTTATTTCCTCTTTGTTTTCTGCCTCCCAACCCCAGCCCAAAGTCTGGGTTCTGCCTGATCTGTTTCCCCAGGGCCTGGCCATTTCTGTCATGGGGAGTCACCAGGACAGCAGCTTCAGTTCAGTTGTCACTGACTGACTTCACAGACATAAACATTCTTGTAGCCACTTATACAATACAAACCCATTTGCCATGCAAGCCAAGCACAGGGGGCTGGAGAAGAAGTGGGTTCATGCACCTCTGATTGGACTTCCCAAATAAAACTTCTCCTTTGTTAGTCTGCAGAGGGGCTGGCCAAAGGCAAGAGGTCGGAAGGGGACAGCTATGTTTGGAAGCAGGGACTATAGCAGCTGAAGTCTACCTTAAAACATTTCCCAAATAATTTGGAGAGGTCCACTTTCCAAAAAGGGTGGAAGGGCACGTCTGGGTTTGGTATTGGATTATTTAGCCTAATTCCATTATTCTCCACATTAAGACAATGAAACCCAGAGAAGAGGTCTAGTTAAGGCAGCAGCTAATTTAGGGCTATGACTCGGGCCCACAGCTGGGCTTCTCCACGCAGAGCCCTGTGAGTCCCCCATACCACACGGCCATACCACAGCCCAGGGACTGACTAGGTAGAGCAACGGGACTGAAGAATTGTCCCCTTTACCATGAAACTACTAACAATCACAGAAGTCAATACCCTCTAGCTTCCTCTGGCTGCCCATGAAATCAGGAAGCCGCTGGATGTGGGGCTCCTGGGGACAGGAGCAGCAAGGCAGGCAACAGGACCCGCTTCCAGGACTGGTACTTGCTGTGAGTCAAGATATACGGGGTTACTCACACCCGTTCTTCTGTAGGTGGTTTCCTATGAAGAAACTGGATTGGTGATTACAACTTCTCAGGCTTTCCAAGTTCCTACAAATGATCTCTTAAAATAAGGAAGTTACTTCTGGGTGCGAGGCAAATTTAGAAGCATCTACTTGACCAGCCTCCACTTACTAGCCACTCCACAATGCTTTCCTTACTGTCTGTATTACCTCTGCAGCAATACTCCTGGATTTCGGGTCACTCTCCGTGACTCACAAAAGGCTAATTCCTAATAACAAAGGGCATGTGGAGACGATATTTCAGGAGATGTCAAAGTCCTTCTTGCTGAATTTAATGAAAGTGAAGTTCTGAAGGGTGAAGGTCCAATTACTGCGTGAAATTTTCCAGGTGGCTCTGCTTCAGTGACCTGACCAGGTGGGAGCATGAAGACCACCTGCTTCTCTGTTTGCACAGTGACTAATACATTTATAAACACTTTATAAACATTTAACTGTGGCAACTTTCTTAAAATAGTTCTTTCACAGCTAGAAGTCAACAGATTTGGAATTCCTGGGTGACTCTGTAAGGCCACTTCCAAAACCGGCGATGTGCCGCAGACTCCAGCCCGCCCCAGCAGGCCAGGACTGCTGCCCCTTGTTATGCCCAGGTCTGCCTCGCAGCACCCAGCGCTACATCTTCATTACCCCGGGAACACCGAGCAGACAATGGCGATTTGACTGCAAACAAATTGCTGAGTTGTAACACATTTGGAGGGGACCTATTCCAAGATTTGGAGTCAGCTCCGAGAATCAAAAATATCGATCCATTTTCTGATGTTGGGGATGCTAGATATTCTCGTGCAAAAGAATAAAATTAGACACTTATGCTATATACCAAAATCAACTCAAAATGAGTAGACTTAAACATAAGACCTAATGCTGTAAAACTCTTAGAAAAAACGTAGGAGAAAAGCATCTTGACATTGGTCTTGGCAATGATTTCTTAGATATGTAACTAAAGCAGAGGCAACAGAAGCAAAAATAGACAAATGGGACTACATTCAACTAAGAAGCTTTGGCACAGCAAAGGAAACCATCAACAGAATAAAAAGGTAACTTACAGAATGGGAGAAAATATTTGCAAACCATATATCCATCTGATAAGGTGTTAATGTTCAAAGTATACATGGAACTCCTATAACTCAAGAGCAAACAAATAGCCTGATTAGAAAATGGGCATAAAACTTGAACAAACGTTTCTTTGAGACACACAAATGGCCAGCCAGTATATGAAAATGATGCTCAACCTCACTCATCATCATGAAAATGCAAATTAAAACCACAATGAGATACCATTTCACACCTGTTAGGATGGTTATTATTAAAAAAACAAAACGTAAATATTGGCGAAGATGTGGAGAAGTTGGAACCCTTGTACACTTTTGGTGGGAATATAAAATGGTACAGCTGCTGCAGAAAAGAGCATTGAGGTTCCTCAAAAAATTAACTATAGAGCTGCCACACAACCCAGCAATCCCGCCTCTGGGTACATATCCAAAGGGAATGAAACCAGTGTCTTGAGGAGAAAGCTACGCTCCCATGTTCACTGCTGCATTGTCCACAATGGCCAAGACACGGAAACAACCTGAGTGTCCATCAATGGATAAAGAAAATATGGTGTATACATACATACAAAGGGGTGCATATTATTATGCCTTAAAAAGAAGGAAGTCCTATCATATGCTACTATGAATGAACTTTCAGGACATGATATAAGTGAAATAAGTCCATTCCAAAAGGACAGCTATTATACCATATGGATTCCTCCTACATGAGGTATCTATAATACTGAAATTCACAGAAGCTGAAAAGAGAATGGTGGTTGTCGGGGCTGGGGTGAGCGGAGTGGGGAGCTGTTGGGTGGGCACGGTTTCAGTTACGCAAGATGGCCAGCTCTGGGGGTCTGCCGTCCAGCACAGCGCCTAGAGTCAACAATACTGTGTTGTGCACTGAAAAATTTGTTAAGAGGGAAGATCTCATGGTAAGTGTTCTTCCTGGAAAACAAACAACACAAAGGGGCAGAAGACAATTTTTGAAGGTGATGGATATGTAGTAACAGCTTCAAGGAGATTTGCCTATGTCCAAAATGATCAATTTGTATACATTAAATATGTGCATTTTCGGTATAGCAATCATACCTCAATAAAGTTGTTAGAAATATCTATTTCCAAATCTTAAATTCTGGGGAAAAAACCTACAGAATGTAAAATTCACTATAACAATCAAGTTAAAAAAAAAGTTGGATGAATTTAATCTCAGATAGCCTCTGAAGATACAGACAAAACCCTGTCCACAGAATTAAAGTCCTGGGTTCAAATTTTGACTTTGATGCTATTTTAAAGACAAACTCTCCTGGGTACAGAGCTAATGCCCCTCCCTACATCTCACCTACCTTATTGGTTACAATCAGGCTCTGCTACAAGTGATAGAAAAATCACACTATTAGAGGCTTCAACAAGACAGAAGTACGTTTCTCTCTTATGCAGAGTGAGCTCAAAGTGAGGCAGTCCTAGGCTGGCACGGCGACTGCACAGTTAGCAGGGACCCGGGCGCCCACTGCCTCGTTGCTCTCCATCTTCAGCATTTCCTCTCCTGGCCCAAGACGGTTACCAGAGCACCAACCCTCAGGCCCACATTCCCGTCAGCAGGAAGGAGGCAGTGGCCATGAAGGTCGCACCCACCACTTTCACCACCCTCCTCAAAAGCTGCGTGGACACTTCTACTTACAACCACTGTCCAGCAGTCAGCTGTGTGAGTACATCTTGCTGCAAGGGGACCTGGAGTTTTTATTCTGGGTAAATACAGACCCACCCAAAACCTGGGATTTCTTTATTAATGTAAGAAGGGGAGAACAATTATCAGGGGAAAGACAATTAGCTAGCAGTTTCTGTTTAAGGTGTTCCACTAGATTTAATGGGGATGAACATTTCGAAGAAGAAAAAGCTTGTCTGGATGCAATGAAAGCTTGGGGCCAGGGAATAAACAAACACAAAGATTCTATGTAACATAATCAATGCATAATTTTTACAGTGCAACACATTACCTTTCCTTCCCTGTTCAATACCTTTAAGAACTGAATCCGAGCTCTGAAGACTAGCTTCTAGAAAAACAAATGCATATGTACAAGCTACCTTTGTTTACATTTGTTTATATGTAACTAGACAACTGGATAAATGAGGCTTTTGGCACCACACAAACAGTTCTTTTAATTGACTAGTAAAAGGGAAAAAACAGAATTATCACTGAAAGTCGCATCATGGTACAGAAAATACAGGTGCTACAGCTTGATGAGTTTACACAGAGCAGACTTCACAATGACAAATAACGACAGAAAGAAAATAAAAATGCCGACTGGGGCTTAGTCCATAATGGACTTCTAAACTGGCTTGTTGGCTTTGCTCGTTGATCACGTCAGGTCTCCCAGCTACAGGAGAGCGGGCACTGCTTCACTCTGCATGTTCAGCTGATTTCCCCCTCCATCCCAACCTTTGCTGTGTTTTGGAGTCTGACAGGCTGACCTGCCGGACTGATTTCTGAAACGTGTGGGCTGTTTGGCGCAGAGAGAAAGCATGGACACTGAACATTCCGCACGCGCACAGCGCGCGTGTGGCTGCTGCCTCCCGTTACTGGTTACCGCCTAGAAGTCTCAGATACTGTAAGGAGTATCTAAAGAAGAGGGACGCTGATTCTGGGTAGCGAAGCCCATTCTTTGCCTGAAGCTGAGTTGATCTTCACCCGGAGAACACAGACTTACAAGGCAGGAGGGAACTCCCGCGAGCCGAGGTACCACTTCCCAAGCTTTCCAAACCCAAGGGGGAAAGAAAGGAGGCCCCCTGGCCAAAGTGGCGCTGAGGGGATGGCTTCTCACCCCCACATGAGGGTGTGGTGCAGCTGAGGCAGAGGAGGGGGAGGTAGTGTTGTGACAGCTTTAGGGCCCCCAATAAACTGAATCCTGTGTTGCCTGGTCGGGGAGGCCCTAAACTCTATCAGGTGTAAGAACACCAGGGCTGTTCACCATAGGGAGCCCTCCCTGTTTTTGAAGCCAAGTGAGGGTAATCTTCAGCCTTCTCGGGTGTGGCCCGCAATCAGGGCAGCACTGCCTAAGCCAGAGTCCTCTGCAAGTCCCACAGCAAAGACTGCTGGATTCAATCAGCTAGGGTTACAAATAAATCTCACAGGCCTTCACTGCTTAAGGGACACTCTGCTGATGAAGAAGATCTTGTTACAAAGTGGCCAGTGCCTGAGGCTCATTGCAGCAGGAAGAAGTTTCCTTCAGGAATCTCTTATCAAGAAAGTACCTGCTTATCAGCGAAGGAAAAAGTTGTGAGTTCAAAGAACAGGAAAATTTAGATACAGAAGAAAAAAAGCAGCAGTGAAAAGACATTAACAGTTTAGGGATGCTCCCCACTAGGATAGCCTCCCTGCCAAGGGTAGCTTTCTAGTGGACCCTAAACTTCCAAATCCTTCATTGGAAGAGTCTGAATATTTTAATTTACTCTCTATATATGAGATGTGAAACTCAGCTCGGACCTATTGATAGACAGTCTATAGAATATGAAAGTACCACTTCATGGCTGTGACGGACTTGTGGGGCCAGCCTGTGAATCTAACACCATTTCAGTGTACAAGGAACTCCATATTCACCACTGCTATCTGATTCATAAAAAGCGTCAGTGCCCCTTACATTCAGTTGGTGGCAATCCGTATTTTATTTGCCTTTTCCAAATGAAAATATGGGCCACGTTATGGGACTGTAAAAAAATCTTCCATATGCATCCAGTGTGCAGTGGTAGCAGTTAGTGTTGTGTAAAGTTCCTCACACTCTGTCCTGTAGACAAGGACGTAAACAGGACAGGTAGCAGCCTTCAGAAGGTGCGCAGCCGGCTGCGTGAAAGCAGGACTGGCAGGAGGGATGAAGTGCCTTCTGTTCCTGGCGCCACAGAGGGGATGGTGCTGCCCACAGAGCATCCTAGGGTGTCAGTGGGGTGCAACTTGAGGAAACTTCCCTCCCTGACTCCTCAACAGAGAATCCTTGAAGTGCAGTAATGAAAGCATTTTCCCTGATTTTGTCTCTTTTCTGGCTTGTGGCAGCAAAGAAGAAAGACCATATCATCCGCTGGCTGATAAAAATGTGAATAGCTGTATACTGTCACCAGATCATTTGGAGGAAAAGTGATAGATAAATGCCCTAACGAAAGCCCTGGCATGCTATATGTAAACCTGAGGTAAGAAGAGCCAATAAGGTGTATGACAACATTTACTAGCTATGTTACTAGCAACGAAGCAATTATATGTGTGACTGAAACAACGTATAATGACGGCTATAACAAAGACACAGGAAAAAGGGCAGGAGACCGCTTAGAATACTCTGAAATATCTAGTGTCCTGAGAAGAGAGAAGTGTGACCAATTCCAGAGCTTCAGGGTCAGAAATATCTGGGATTATAAACGGAGACTGAAGCTACACACAACTTTCTGATTGTATGTGCCGGCGCCCTGGTGAAGGCAGATCTTATAGACTGGCTGACAGCAAGGAGTCACAAAGTGAAAGCAAGCTCACTGAACAGAAGCAAGTGGAAGGGAAGAAACTGAAACAAGAGTGTAAAAACTGTCTAAAAAAATGATGACACTGACGTTGGGACAAGGTGCAAAGACATGGGCGTACCATACACTGCCTGCGGAAGAAGTTGCTACAGTCTTTCTGACAGGCAGTTCAGTCACGTGCATCAACAACTTTCAGACTCCGCAGTCCCTTCGACTTGGGCGCTCTATTATTTAGATATTATCCTAAAGAAATATTTGTGGATATAAAAAGTGATTTAATGAAGTGTTAGTAATAATAAGAACAACTAACACTTCTTGAGGGCTTATTATTACTTTCACATAAGAGCAAGCCTGTTCTTGATTTTGATGGAGGCTGGAGAATGGGGATGAAATGGGAAATGAATAAACACTTGAAAGATTCTATGTAACAGGTAAATGCATTTTTTTTTTTTTTTTTTTTTTACAGTTCAGCACATTATCTTTTTTTGGCTGTGAAATAACTTTATAGATGAATCACAAGCTCTGAAGACTAGATGGCAAAATAAATGCATATGCACAAGCTACTTTTGTTTACCTGTGTTTATACATTACCAGACAACTAGATAAATGAGTTTCTGGCGTCATGGAGACAGCTTTTCTACTTGAATATTAAAAGGAAAAATTAAAATGATCACTAAACCTCACATCATGGTGCAGAAAAATACAGGTACCATAGCCTTATCCATTTGTAACAGCAGATCACCCAAGACGGAAGAAAACAAAAAAGCTGACTGGGACTATTTTGTTTTCTGTATCTTAACTCATTTTATCATGAGGATGTTCATTACAGTGTTGTTTACAACTCCCTCTTAAACACCCATTACAGAAAACAGTCTAAATAAATTGTGACATTTCCATACAACGCAAGCATTAGGAACCAATTTCAAAGGGTAATGTAGAACTCTATTTATAGACACAAGAAACAACATCCTCTGAGGGGAAGGACAAATGAGTGTGCAATAGTATATATACAGTATAATGCCATGTTTGTTGAAAAACTGAAAGTCATAATGTGTGTGAATGGGGACAATTACAGTATTTATGTTCTCTGGTTGATCTGGAGCTTTCAGACTTCTGGAATTAAACATGTATTATTACAAAAAAAGAACCACAGTATTTTAAGTGAGGGGTGTGTTTACAGAAATAAAAAAAAAAACAAACAACTTTCTTCCACAAAGGGAAGAAAATATTTAGCTGAGCAAATGTTTGTGAGGAACGTAAAGAATATCTCCAAAGTGAGGCTCATTGGGCAAAGACTCATCCCAATATGAACTTGAAATTCAAAAAGAGAGCTCCTGTCAACAGACTGCATTTTGAGAAGAAAAGAACATATCTGTAGGCCACAACCTGGGCATTTTAAGCCAAATTCTAACTCTGCACACTTGGGAGCAGAGACAGAAGGCACCTCTCCCCTCCCTCCTTTTGCAGGCACTTCTACTAGAGCTTGTGCTCTGCTCCTGATGCTCCCGAGCCCACTGCTGGGGTCCAGCACTCCTCCCTGGGACTCGGTGTAGTTGGAATGCTTATCCTGTTTTTGAAGAAAGCCCTGAACAAACACTGAGAACCCTCTAACAGCTCAAAACCATGAAGTGGACGTGGGGGCAGTTAATGTGCGTAAGTTACTGTGCACTCCATCCTCTCTCACACTCAGATAAATGCAAGAACGAACCACTTTATGGGTGTCTTCTTTGAATGGGTTTCTAATCCTTCTGAACTGGTATCTAGTGCATTGAGCAACTGATTTCGTTAGATTTAATGATATTTGTGAAACCATGTGTTTTAAATTATATTGAGAAATCTAACAGATATGAAGAAATTATATGGCATGATATTTAGAAATAAATCATTTCCCACATGAAGGTCAAAACTTACAAATAACACAGTAGAAATAAGTGTATTAAATGTACACTTACTTCTTTAGACATTAAAAAGATAGACTCCGTGGCTTAAATGCTTTGAAATCTTCACAAGAAAAATTCTATTAAACACAAAGGTGATCTATGCCTGATGTAAAGGGTATTGTTGCTTTTATAAGGATCCAAGGGGGAAGAAAATATGTTGCAAGTACACAATATATCTCGAACTGTATAAAAATATCCTAACGCCTATATGGATATAGACCACACAATCAATTTTTGCATCTATTTGATCAACTTGTCCTTCCCCATCTTACAAATGAGGAAACTGAGGCACAGAGAGGCAAAATGCAGTTTAGATACTTACTTTTCTACAATGTAGAGACTATCTGTGATAAAACCAGTAACTCGAGACTATACAACTGTTGAAATATCACGACACTGTTTAATCCTTTGGCCTCCTATTCAGAAGCTATGCCCAGTTTTGGAGGCAACAGGGTGCAGGGGGCAGTTTAACCCTTGTGCACCAGTTTTCTAATTTGGTTATGAGATTGGTATTATACTGTTTGATATAATCGGAGGGAAAGGCACTGCTCATGGTATTTCAGCCTATGAATTGTAGCATAGTATTTTGTGTCTTAGCAATAGCAAATGAGAAAGGAGTTCGCTAATGCTCAACCCAGCAACGAGCGCTCACCATGGTAGAATGAACACCATCCAGCGTTGAGAGCTGCCGTCGTCATAGCGTATGTCTAGATTTTTGTTTGTTTATTCTTCGCTATGCCAGTGGCTGCAACTCATACCATCTTTCCCTTCCTGAGCCTCCATAACCTTAGCCACTGTTCCCATTGTGTAAAAGACAGCACAAATTTTAGGTGACAAAGCTCTGGTTGGTAGATGCGAAGCATTCGACAAGAGCAGAACCGTGAGTCCTGAGCAGCCATTATGAAGTAACTGACCTATATGAAACTGCTACCATGGTTCACAAATTTATTGTCAGGTTCCAGCCTCTAGCTGTTCTCTGATTGTTCTAAATACTTGACAAACTGAAGCCTTTTCACTTTCCATTGAAATTGCCTCATCTGCCTGTCAGAGCGCCATGGGGGACTCCATTACTTTTCTGACTTCTTTCCCCTCCTGACAAGTCATTTAGCTGGCTTCTTGTTGTGAAGGCTGTCCATGTCAAATTAGCCAGGGCCCCTATTGTCCTTATTACCACTCGAAAAGCCATCATGAGTGATGCTACGGGGTCCCTCAGTTGTCATCATTTGTCAGAAAGAAAGGGAGTGTGGTTACATATAGCTGACAGGTAATTTCAGTGTCTACAATTACCCCAATTAGTCTTGTCATAAACAATTCGATAAATGCACACCAATACAAACAGATAAACACACCAAGGTCTCTCACTATTAATGCTGTGTAATGGGTAAATCAGTGATATAATGCTATATTTTATTTATTTTTTTTAAACTATGCTCAGCTGTGAGCTGGCACTTGCTACCTGGCCAGCACAAATTGTACTATCTACTTTCATTAACTCATCACCACAAGAAAATTTGAAAGGCTGTGACAAAATTCATTTAGAGAGTGAGGGAAAGAGCAGATTGTTAGAGCACCTGCTTTAGGCAAGGATACAACAAAGGTTTCCTTTTTCTGTCAATTCAGGGTAACTATGGGCTTTGAAGTTGACTATTTTGTGTTAAAACAGCAATATATGAAAGATGATAGAAATGGGGAACAGAAAAATTATATCCACACTGAAATTAGGAAGCTGATTTGAAAGAAAAAAAAAAAAATAAGCCTGCTGCTCAATGTACCAGTCAGCAACTATATACTAAAAAAATTGTGGACCAGTAGTTTCACAAGTAAGATGATTTTAGTTCTAACTAATGATTCCCATTTTTAAAAAAACTGTACCTTAAAACAGTATATATAAAGCTTGCCATGTTCAATGTCAAAGTTATTTATTGACTCCAGTATTCATATGGATTTGTTTAAAAAAGGCATCGGCATTGCTCCTAGCTGGACTCAGTACAGAGATGATTAGGACTCAGCAAGTGTGGAACATTGGCTCTCACGTATTCTCTAAACACAGGGAATGAACCTGTTTCAACACAACACCCTCTAGGAGTACTCTTCAGTTACACTCTGTATTGAAGCCTGAACGAAACACCGTTAAGTTCACTCTTGTGAACCACATAATAAGTGCTCAAGACTCAACATCTGTAGCGTCCACTGTGCCCTGTCTGTTTGCTGACCGCAATCTTAAGTGATGGCTGAAAAACCCAACACAAGGATATTGTTGTAGGAAATTGCTCTTGGCAACTATTTGTTCAAGCTCAAGATTTTTTTTTTTTTTAAACCAACACTAAGAACCCACCAGAAAATAGGACAGGTCTCCCTAATGAGTAATCTATTTTAGCACAGTCTTGTCTAGGCATGACAGTTTACTGAGAGGCTTGAAAAACTCGTAATTACCAGTGTTACAGGGCAATTAATGTATATTACACTGCACTACTCATGGCAGCAACTGTCATTTTCTCAATAAAAATGAGTACTCTTCAGCTAAAGGTGACATTAATTGGGACTTTAATGACTATGCAGAGGAGCTGAAGCCAAATATGAACAAAACAGCGATTCAATGAGCGACTTCAGAAACGAGAAAATTGTACTAAAATGAGATTAATTGCTGTTTAGAAAAAGGAAAGAACCTAAAAAGCTATTAAATTGCAGGGTTTGGGTGCCCGGGTGATGGTTGTGATGTTAATCTTGCATTCTCACAGCAGGCAAATATTCACTAAATTCAGAGCCTTTTGACAGCAGGAAAAATCATGTATGCTTAACTTCAATCCATCAAAAATATATTTCAGCTTTTATCAGTGTTCTAAATACTTCTGCAATTTCAAAAATTACTGCTCCATTCCTTGGCTGTCATCATGCAAATGCGAACACTGTCAATATTGCTATGAAAAATTTCCCAGCTTCAAAAGGCCTACTTCAGTGATAAAGAAAGAAAAACGTGAAGATTAGAATTGCAAAACACACACTACTAATATAACAGAAATCAAACAATAAGAATTTAATGTTTAAGTTGTGGAAACTGCTAAAATAGAAAATGATGGGGTGTTTTTTTTTTGTAGAAAAATCAAAGAAAATAATTCTGAAATTCTTTTAAGGCTTGTAACTTTATAGTTAATTAATCATCACCAATAATTAGGACACAATTTTGTATCTTGACTTCAGGTGCTATCATTGTTAAAACTGCTCTCTCATTTCTAAAAGCCTTAATCCTTATGTCTAGTTCTTTAAAACATTTATGTACTTGCTTTTCTTTAGGACCTTTTCAAATATCACGATGACTATATATAAATAACACAGCACTTAAACTTTGACATGTAGGACGGATAAACAAATCAGGTAATTCTGAAGGTATATATCTGTAACTTGAGTTTTTTTTTTTTTAAAGAGACCAAAACGACAGCATTTTCATTAAAGAAGTTTTCAAAAAAGTGACATTTGGTCAGAAACGTAGCATTGGCAATAGCTGCCCCTATAAAAAGATTAGGCCTGACTTTAGAATCCTGGGCACTTTCCTACTGCATAAGCAGTTCTGTTTGTTCTGCATTTTAATATTTAAAGAGCCTTCTCATCTACAGTTTAGGTCAGGGCTCAAGACACATTAACACATGGATAATTCTGGCCATACTCAAGAACCACATCCACTAAATGACAGGGGGAGGTGAAATACTGTACTTTCCATTTTCAAATCAATGGTAAATCCTGTCTATTCTAAAAATCCAGAAATACAAATCACCTGACCTCCATTATGAAGACTGGTTACTGGCCACTTGTCTGCCAGAATATACTTACCGGGTCGCTGTGGAAGAGGAAAAGAGAGACACACGCATGTCCACGTGTGTCTCAACTCAATGACTGGATGTTCTGCTAAGTTTTATCTTCCAGCTGTTTCATTCATGATAAATATGCTTTTCTGAGTTTTGAAGCTGAGGTTACGCGCAATCATCTTTGTGAAACAATTAGCCTCCAGGGTCCTGCATTCCCTACACTACCTGCTCTTCCTCTTCCTCCAATTTTCCCTTTTCTTGTATCTAGACTTTTATGTTAACAGCACCATTCTTCCTCAAGAGTCTAACAAATGTCCTTTTTAGTCCCTTTTTTGGGGGGTGAAAAGAGGTCTTTGTTATTCATTGTACCATTTCAAAAACTAAGCTTCTCTCATACCTCAAAAACAGCTTTATTTTAAGGACAAAAAATTCACCAAGCTCCCCCAAAAGTCTTTTCAGGCAGAATCCTTAGAGAAGACAGGTGCCTTTGGCTAAATTATCTCTACTCACAAATCATTCACATCCATTTGCTTTAAAAAAAAACACAACACTACATGTCAATAGTTTGATTCCATTTTGTCTATGCAAATACCATTGATAAAAATTTCAATGGAAGTTTTCAGGGAGTGGAAGAGTTCCAAACTAGGTATTGAAAAGGGACTCCGGCATAGGATACTAATTCACCAAACTTGCCAAGAATGATCTAACCCAGTAGCCATTCAAAGGCAACTGCAAACCATCTACATGATCCCAGATAATCCCTTATACTGTATCTCTCGGATCTCATCTCCATTCTGCAGTTTACTGCATGAGGCTCCATTTGGGGCTCCAGGTTTCCCATTGCAAAAAACGGGGGCAACTTTGTCATGCTAAATTTGCTGCATGTGAACTAAGCACTGAGCACTTGGCGACACAACCACCTCCAGGAATGTTAACGACTGGAATAAACCTTTAAGGAGCGTTTCTAAAATGAACTTATTTGATACTGTTTTTCCGCTGCTGAAATTCTTTACCCCTCACCGTGGCCGCCGTGGTGCTGTGAGAAAAGGTGACCACACCAAATCACGTGAAAGGTCCTACTGAAAAGCAGGAGGCGCCGTTCTCTCACCTGAGGCTAGAATTCCACTTGTCACCTCATTATTATTTTGCACAGATATCATAGGTCTTTCTTACAAAATATCACTCAGTGGTTTCAATTTCTTTTTGAGGCCTCTCCTAAGACTGAAATGCATCGTGATGTGCATCAGTTCCACCACTGCTGGACCATGTTGAAGCTGGGAATAGTGACAAGTTACAGGGACTCTCTCTCCTATTTAATCAATTCCAGGAGATTAATATGATGCATTTTTTTTTTTTTTTTTTTTTTTTTTAAGATACAGACCCTCAGAACATTCTAAACTTAATGAGAAGCCAAACTGGAGTATCTCAAGTTTGGGAGATGAACAATATTTTGATGTGCCAAGGCTAATATATTATATGTTTTGAGTCTTACTATTAAGACCTGTAGCAACTGTTTTAAGAGACGAGTAGGAATGGAACAAATGGTAAATGTTTATTCAGTCATACAGTTCTGAAAGAAAACAAATGTTAATTTGCATTAGCTTGGGATCACTTAGCAGACTGCTTTCTAAGAGCTATCACCTCTCAGCAGCCCACAAAAGGGGAAGCTTCCATTTGCTTCCCTTCTACCTTCTCCAGCTATATGACACTTAATTTGGATTTATTTTTTACTCACCACCAATATTCCACAAGTCAAAAATGACTTCAAAATAGATACTGTTCTTTGTTGGTTAGTTTGTTGCAGGAGAAAGTCAACAGGCTAAAATACCTGGGGGTCAGTGCAGACAGATGCAGCCTCTACTCCATTTTCCCACATAGAAAATTCTAGAGTGATAAGCTTACGGAACCTTCTGAGTCATCCAACAAATTATACTTAATAGCGTCTTAGTGCAATTAGGACAGTTATTCCACATAAATGAAAGTTAAATGTCCTATATGTCGGTAACAGAATGTAAGCCTTCTAAATGTACATAAATCTTTTTGTAGAGAGTGATATCCTCTGATTTCCCTGTTAATTATCCCCCTCCCCCATAAGTAAGAGAAAAGAAGGATAGTTACTTGGGGAAAGGGGTCCGTGTCTCAAGGGGGGCTATACAGTCTTTGACCCTCCAGCAATGTCAGAACTTTCATCATGAGATGGAGATTTCTAGGCCATCTCCACTCCACCTTCTCAAGATTTTATGAGACTTCAGGAAAGTTGACTTGAGCAGAAAATCAGCTATGGGGAGCTTTCTTGGAAAGCAAGACCATTTAACCATGGCTAAAAGAGAAAGGAGATCTTAAGAGGATGAGGGTACAAAAAAGAAAAAAGGCTCGAGTTAGGTAAATGATTGTAACTTCTTGGTATCTGGAGTAGGAAGGGGGACACAGCGAGTCTGCCACAGCTGCACCCAAGCGAGCGTGGGGTGAAGGTAGGGGATGTTAAGAAAGGGCGAGTTAGGAGGAAAGGAAGAGATGATCAGATCTCTGGTTCTCCATTGGGGCCTACTTGGCTTGCAGTTGTTCCCATGAGTCAGCAAAGGGATGTGGAATAAGAAATGTGCTGTATTTCAGAACCCAGGTCAGAAACTGGATCTCTAGCCGATCAGGGGAGCTCGATCCCTAAGGAAAGCACTGCACGCGATGGCCCCGTGATAGAACCCTCTTCATAGGGTCACCCGCTGACCCAATCCAGATCCAGTGAGCGCTGACTTACTGGAGAGTGTAAGCTTCCAATTGCAATTTCAGCCAAAATGTGGTGGCGAAAAGCCACTAACATAGTCCCCTCCAGTATATATACTTCTCTTTCTAAGGCCCTACTACAACTGGACACTTAGATTTAAAGCTCCAGGAGCTATCCAATTCTAAGTTTATTTTTTCCTCAAGATTTCCACTCTGAGCCTCAACTTTGTCTGTTGCTTCATTCTGTTTCTATTCCATTTCTAGCTGGGGAGTACTTGTTTTCACTGCCTGCTTAGCAATGCCTGAAAGGTGATATGAAACACAAGAGAGCTGAGAGGGGAAGCTCTTTCTCCTGCATTCTTATGCTGCAATAGGAATACTTTCTTATCCTGGGCTTCATCACAAGCTCTTAAATTTCACTGTTACTCTTAGTGGGGAGAGGCCATTCTTTTTATTCACAACTTTGTACGTGCATACATTCTTTAATGCCACTAAATTGCAACATGCAGTTAGAGGGCTGGTGGTCAGACTAACTATGGAACCCTCCACATAGGTGGCAGTGGGTACTATTAAAAGAGTATCTTTTTCAGGAGCGCACGTGTGTTCCTACAATATTCAGAAATGAGCTGAATTTCATCTCAAACACACCTGCCTGTTTTCAATCTATTAGTGCCATATATACACATATATGTGTGTGTATATATGTATATGTGTGTGTGTATATATATATGTGTGTGTGTGTATCTATATATGCTTTGAACAAAAAAATAGAAAAAAATGAAAAATTTTGGTGAAGGTGAATGCAAAGGACACTTGGTGAAGTAATCAAAATATTTATTTTTGTGGCTATGGTCTAAGGTTTAAAATACCTAGATAAATCAGAATGGGTTCTCCTTATCTAGTACAAACTCATGAATTTTAGAGGTTTATTTTATTTATTTTAATGTCATGGGACAGATATATAAAAAATAAAAATGGAGGTTTTGGCGTCTTATATTAGTTAAAAGTCAAATGCTTTTTCTTGTTCGGCCATTGATATGTTTTTTTCTTTTTTCTTTTCTTTCTCTTTTTTTAACCTTTGAATCATCCACTTAACCACAGCTCAACTACTGGTCTCCAAGGCTTTTCCTAATTAGCTTACTGGGTCCCTGTCTCCCTTTCCACCAGCTGCACTATCAGGCTGGACCTTCTCAATAGTAGAGCTGTTAGTCTTTAAAAGTTTTGGAGCTGGCGACTCAGGAAGTGAAAATGAGAAGAGATGTTTGAATTGGCTAAACAGCTAACGTTCTTAAACTGTCTTTACTTGGAATGAGGACAGCTGGCTCTGCTCCCCTCTCCTGCAGACTGAGTTCAAGCCACTGCCTTGGTGCTCCCGACGTCCCCTGAGCCCCCACCCGCACCCTCCCGCACCCTCCCGCACCCTCCCGCACCCTCCCGCACCCTCCCGCACCCTCCCGCACCACGGCACAGACTGTGAGCTCCTTGAGGGAAGGACCCACACTCACCCTTGGGTGCCTGGTACAGAGCAAATGCTAAATAACAGTTTTGTTGAATAATAAACAAAGCAATCCTGGCTCTGACACTAATGAATTAATCTTGGACAAGTCCCTTTATCTTTCTGAGCCTTTGCTTTCCTATCCATTAAAATGCTTTCAGTTTCCTAGAGGAATGGTTAGGCTCAAACAAAATAATGAATGTGGAAGTGCTGTATAAATGCAATAGATTACTACAGCTGTTGTTAATAATTACCATTTGGATTTATACAATAAAAACTGCACTATTCAACAGGAGGGACAAGGGCAGTTTCTAAATGTCTCAACATTTTTTTTTTCCCCATAAGAAGCTCATAAAAATCTAGTTTTCTTAGAATTCTAAGATGTGAGGTCAATCCCACACAGTCTTTCAGTGTTTTGTTTATTTGTTTTTCCCCCATCTCCTGTGCCCTTTACTCCCTAGCCCCCAACTCCAGATCAACACACAGATCTTTTCCAGGCTCTGGGCCCTGCTCTGGAAGAAGGGCAGGCTGAGGTGACTAGGTTCAGCGTTTTGATACACGTGCATTTTCCCCGTGGCGGCACCCTTCTGCGGGAGGCGCCCGGGCTCCGCTGAGCGGCGGGCTTCTGCTGAGGGGACTAACAGGCTGGTGGGGCCTGATCAGTGCCGCCCCCTCCAGCACCCATGCTCCCTTCTCCCAGACTCCCCACTCCCTCACATCACCTGTCCCCCCTCTGCTCAGCTGCCCGGTGGGAGGAGAAAGTTAGTGTGAACAGAGAACACTGGATACAAGTAAACGACCTCTCCACGGCTGTTTGGGAGCCACCAAGCTGGATCTAACAAAAGACACAGAATCTACCTTTAAAAAACAAACAAACAAACAAACAAACAAACAACAAGAAAACACAAGAACAGCTACTCAAGCATTGAAGTAATAGCTTCCTCATTCCTTATGTTCAGACACTAGGAACAGAGGACTCGCTGAGTTCAGACTGAATGGTGCCAGAACCTTCATAAGATAGCGTTTTTCTAGTATAGAATGAATAATTTCCACAGACAGCTGAATTATTTGAGAAGCTAAACAAGTAACTGAAACTTCAGAAACCCTGGTGAGCGTAAGTGCTACATGAGCCACATGTCCCCAATTCCCTAAAAGCACAAAGGCACCGCAGGTAAGTCCAGTGTGGAGGATTATTTTTAAGTCAGTGGAGCAATACAAACACATTGTTTGCTTTTTGTCATCTGGTTTGTCTTAATCATGAACTAAAAATTCATTTATAATGCTGTATACAAATGCCATGTTTATATCAGTATCATATGCTGCTTGCTTGAAATCGTATACATTACAATTAAGAACAGAAATTCAAGTTAATGGTCAAAGACAACCAATAACAAAACCACTAAATTCCAGTTGTCAAACATCATTTAATATGTATATTACTGTTGTTCTTAAAAAAGGGTAATTATTAAAACTAAAGCGATATGAGCGAGTGTTTATGACTTCCTATTGAAAAGCCCAAATTACAGAGCATTCATTTCAGGTTGAAGAAAGTCATGTGGCCGTCCCTGCACGATGGCCTAGTGACTTTATATCCTCTTGTCAAACCTCAGCAGTTTTATTTGTAGTGATACATGCCGGAGAGGGTTGGAGGTTAAAGTTGATAGGAGGGGCAACAGGAAAATCAACCACGTCCTTTCAAGAGATTACAACCTTTAACATATTTGGGTCTGTCGGCAGTTTCTGCCAACTTTACAAGTCTGTGGTTGGTGGTGTTTAAAAAAAAAAACAACCTGAATCTCAAATCAGAGGTCAGTTGGATCCGGTAAATGTTCTTTTACTTTGAAATAATCCCAAATGGTTAATGTATCCCCAGTTTATTGCTGTAGGATTCATCTTGTACTTAAATCTCAAAAATCTGCTTATTTTTCAAGTATCTGGGATCTTGGAAGGTGAAATGACTAACCCCCAATTCATGACATGGCTCCGAAAACAGGGAAGCAGCTGTTGGAAGAGGAAAAAAGGAAAAAAAAAGAAAACAGAAAAAGGCAGTTCCTGCTGGAGACGACCTTTGTTTGGCGTCGCGGGCAAGGACACCACTCACTAGCACATTGACTCTGACCCCTGGTACGTGTGTGGGTCTGAGCAGCCTCGCACCGAACAGAGGGAGGAATCCTGACTGCAGCCCAGGTGCCAGAGCAGAGGACTGCAACAGAATCATGAACTGAGACTCCGCAACGACTGCAAAATCATCTCACTGCACTGTGTATTCCTCCTCTTGTCATATGTTCATTTCCTTACAGGCAGCCCCAGTATTCAGTATTTCTGGTTACCTTTTAGCAGATGTGTATTTTGGGCCAGGCCCTGTATATACCCAGGCTCACTAAATCCTTCCAAGAATCCAAAAAGTTCTAATTTTACAGATGAGTAAAAAGAAGAAGGAGAGAAATCAAGCAATATGCCCAAGGACACACTGATAGTGAGTGGCCAGATGGGAATCAACTTAGCCCTTCGCCCCTCCAAACCTGCGCCCTTTCTACTCATCTGTGCTGCTTCTTGGGTTGTAACTAATGATGCAAATAATTTCTAGACCGTCTGCCCATGCTTCAATTTTTTAAATCATCAGTAGCTGATTTTAGTGCACAGTGTGGTACTACACAGCAGCAAGGAACAAGATTCCGCATGAAACATCCCCGGGTCCTGTATTGGGTCAGTGTGTGGTTAGAATTGGGATCTAGTCAAAGGATATGGTTGGATGTTACTAATTATTAAGAAAAATGTTTCAGTATTTAAAGAGTACTCTATGCCAAGGTGATTGACAGCGGTTTTATAACACTAAACACTTGTGAAATTAAAATGGTTCCAACCATAAATGTTAACTCCATTCCTTTCTGTTTTTGAATGTTTTGCCTGACTCGCAGATTATAGAATTTGACGCCGAGTGACTTGGTCTCATCGGGCCTCAGTTTCCTTAGACCTAAAGTGAGGTTACATCGCTGGGAGGTCCTGGCTAGCTGTAAAAAATTTATCAGTATAAAATTTTTTTTTAAATCCCCTGATTAATTCTAGTGATTGAGCTTATAAAGGTTTTTTTTTTTTTCCTTTTTCTTTTGGGAAACAGGGAGACAGTGACCTTTATGAATGAACAAGGGAAAACACAACCTTGAAAAAAGTTCACATACAAATAAGGGCGTGGAGTGAATGGAAGCCCTGGGTCCACTGAGACTGTGCACCAGCTGCCTCTTTTTTTTTTGCAAACTCTGGTAACTGTACATAAATTCTTTAAAAATGCATTGACTTAGTAATGACCTGAAAGGCAAACTAGTTTCTCATCCAGAAATGTTTGTCACTAATGTTATGAGTTAACTCACTGTTAACTTTTATTTAGTGAGGAAATACAACAAACATTTCCCAAATATTGCCACTCATTGATTAAGGTGACGAAACATAAGTTGTTTGAAACATTTTTAAAAAATCCACTGACTGCTAAGAAAGGACCAACAATTTAAAAATGTGTTTGTTATTTAAAAATATATTCCATAAAGATTTCTAGTAGAAAATGTTCCATCTTTTTGTAGTAACTTGCATTCCTTTACTCAAAGTGTCTAAGTGTGCATGCATATATGTGTATTTCTATTTTCCTCATTAGTTTATTTTGTTCATTAGATTCCTCTTGTAAGTGAGATCATACGATATGCATACACATATATACTATGCAGATAACAGAAAATTTTGTTCATTTTCATTTGTTGGTATTTGATATAGATTCAGAATTAAGGGAAAGAACACAGGACACCAGAAATTAGAAGCCCTCAGTTCAAGTCTCTGCAAATAAATTGGACACTAAAAAGGTAACCGTTTTATTTTATTTATTGATTTTTGTTTGATTTGATACATTTTAATATCACAAAATGATTATCATCATAGCTTTTGCTACTATCTCCACCATGTCACATAATTACCACTTCATTTTTGTGGTGAGAACATTTAAGGTCTACTCACTTAGCAACTTTCAACTTTATAATATAGTATTATAATCTATCATCAGCATACTGTACAATAGATCCTCAGAATTGATTCATTTTTTTAATATATATTCTTTTGAAATGTAGAAATATTCTATTTTTTAATTATTATTCTATGACAGTTGTCCCAATTTTTCCCCCTTTGCCCTCCACCGCCCAGCTCACCCCGGCTCCCACAGTCAGTCCCCACACCATTGTCCATGTCCGTGGGTCATTCATACATGTTCTTTGATGAATCTATCCCCTTCTTTCCCCCATTATCTTCCTCTTCCCTCCCCTCTGGCTGCTGTCAGTCTGTTCCATGTTACAATGTTCCTTTCTATTTTACTTGTTAGCTTATTTTGTTCATTAGATTCCTCTTGTAAGTGAGATCGTGTGGTATTTGTCTTTTACCAACTGGATGATTTCACTTAGCATAATACTTTCCAGTTCTATCATGCTGCTACAAAAGCTAGTTCTTTCTTTCTTTCTGCTGCATAGTATTCCATTGTGTAAATGTACCAGTTTTTTGATCCACTCGTCTACTGATGGGTACTTAGGCTGTTTCCAGCACTTAGCTATTGTAAATAGCACTGCTATAACATATGAGTGCGTAAGTTCTTTTGAATTGGTGTTTCAGGATTCTTAGGGTATATTCTCACCAGTGGAATTGTTGGGTCAAAAGCAGTTCCATTTTTAATTTTTTGAGGAAATTCCATACTGTTATCCAAAGTGGCTGTACCAGTCTGCATTCCCACCAACAGTGTACTAGGGTTCTCTTTTCTCCACAACCTCGATAGCACTTGTTTGTTCATTTATTAATGATGACCATTCTGACAGGTGTGAGGTGATATCTCACTGTGGTTTAATTTGTATCTCTCTGATGGCTAGTGATGTTGGGCATATTTTCATATTGTCTACATGCATGTCCTCTTTGGAGAAATGTCTATTCAGGTCCTTTGCCCATTTTTTCATTGGATTGTTTGTCTTCCTGGTGTTGAGTCATATGTGTTCTTTATATATTTTGGAGATTAAACCCTTGTCTGATGTATCAGTGGCAAATATATTCTTCCATACAGTCAGTTCCCTTTTCTTTCGATGATGGTTTATTTAGCCATGCAGAAGCTTTTTAATTTGATGTAGTTCCATTTTTGTTTATTTTTTTTGTTATTTCCCTTGCCCTAGGAGATATATTGGCAACTATATTGTTATGTGGGATATCTGAAGTTTTACTGCCTATGTTTTCTGCTAGGACTTTTATGGTATTCCAACTTATATTAAAGTCTTTTATTCATTTTGAGTTGATTCTGCTATATGGTATAAGTTGGTGGTCTACTTTCATTTTTTTGCATGTGCCAGTCCAGTTCTCCCAACACCAATTATTAAAGAGCCTATTTTTACTCCACTGTATATTCATGACCACTTTATCAAATATTGACCATAGAGATATGGGTTTATTTCTGGGCTCTCTATTCTGTTCCATTGGCCTATGTGTCTGTTCTTATGCCAGTACTGGGCTATTTTGATTACAGTGGCCTTGTAATACAGTTTGGTATCATTTATTGTGATTCCTCCAACTTTATTCTTCTCTCTCAAGATTGCTGAGGCTACTCAGTGTCCTTTTTGTTTCCATATAAATTTTTCAAGTATTTGTTCTAGGTCGGTGAAATATGCCATTGGTATTTTAATGGGGATTGCACTGAATCTATAGATTGCTTTGGGTAAGTATGGGCATTTAAATGATGCTAATTCTTCCAAACCGTGAACACGGTGTATGCTTCCATTTATTTTTGTCTTCCTTAATTTCTTTCTTCAGCATTCTCTAATTTTCTCAGTACAGGTCTTTACCTCTTCGGTTAAATTTATTCCTAGGTACTTTATTTTTCTTGTTGCTATATAGTAAATGGGACTTTTTTCCCCTAGTTTCTTTTTCTGGTAGTTCATTGTTGGTGTACAAAAATGCCATTGATTTCTGAATATTGACTTTGTATCCTGCTACCTTGCCAAACTTACTGATTAGGTCAAGTAGTTTTTTGGTTGAGACTGTAGGTTTTCTACGTACACTATTACGTTGTCTGCAAATAATGAGTTTTACTTACCCCTTTCCAGTTTGCATGCCTCTTATTTCTTTTTCTTATATGATTGCTGTGGCTACAACTTTCAGTACTATGTTGAATAAGAGTGGTGAAAGCAGACATCTTTGTCTTGTTCTTGATCTTAAGGGAAAAGCCTTTCATTTTTGCCCACTGAGTATGATGTTGGCAGTAGGTTTCTCATGTGTGGCCTTTATTATGTTGAGGTATGCTCCCTCTAATCCCACTTTGCTGAGTGTTTTTATCATAAATGAATGCTGCATTTTATCAAATGTTTTTTTCAGCATCTATTGATGTGATCATGTGGTTTTTGTCCTTCACTTTGTTTATGTGGTGTATTACATTCATTGATTTGTGAATATTGTGCCATCCTTGCATCCCTGGGATAAATCCCATTTGATCATGGTGTATGATCTTTTTAATGTACTGCTGGATCTGGACTGCCAATATTTTGTTGAGGATCTTAGCATCTATGTTCATTAGAGATATTGGCCTGTCATTTTTGTTCCTTGTTGTGTCTTTACTTGGTTTTGGAATTAGGTAACATTGGCCTCGTACAAAGAGTTTGGGAGTCTTCCCTCTTCTTGAACTTTTTTAGAACAGTTTGAGAATAGGAGTTAGTTCTTCTTTGAGTGTTTGGTAAAATTCACCTGTGAAGCCATCCAGTCTAGGCCTGTTGTGTACCAGGAGTTTTTTTATTATTACTTCAATTTGCTGGTTTTTAGCAGTCTATTCAGGCTTTCTGCTTCTTCCTGATACAGTTTTGGAAAACTGTATGTTTCTAGAAATTTATCCATTTCACCCAGGTTGTCCAATTTCTTGGCATATAGTTGGTCATAGTAATTTCTTGAAAGGTAACTGTTTTAAATGTTATTCAATATTCTAAGTTTAACTACTCTTATAAATAACCTACTTTCCAACTCAATTTTAATGGAGAGAAATAAAAAACACATGTCCTTAACATCCATATATTTTCTTTTTCCATCTCCAATTAACTACTTCCTTTTCTATTTCACACTGGAACTTCAGCAATAATCTCTCACTTGGTTTCCCTTCCCTAGTCTTCCCTATAATTCTTGCACTAAAACACACACACACACACACACACACACACACACACACACACACACAAAACCACACACAAAACCAAAAACAAACAGACCAAACCCCTAAAACCAAATACCTCTAACTGGTTTTCTACACTGTGGCTTGACAGCATTTCTAAGTATCAAATCTAATTGTGTCAGCAACTTGTTCTAAAAAAAAACAAAAACAGAAACCCTACCTAGACTTGCCCCAGAAAGAGTGTTTGAAGTCTATGGCATCATACAAGGTGTTTCTTAATCTAGCTCCTCTTCTTTATGTTCTAATCATACTAAAAATTGTGGGCAGCTTCCACTCCTTCAAGCTTCTATGCCTCCGCACATGCTGTTCCTTCTGATCAAAACACCTTTATACATCCATCCCTCTATTCTAAATGGAAGTGTGTAAGAATTAGCCTCCTGAACTTCTACTCTAGCTAGTCTAGTCATAGCTCAGTCCCAGTACTTCACTTGCTGTAATTACTGGATTACTTGCCATAACTGCTGGTTTACTGGTCTGTATCTACCATTAGTCTCAGCTCATTGAGAACAGAAATGGCATTCTAGGAAATCTCTGTATTCATGGGCCTAGCAGAGTGCCTGGCTTATGGCAGGCTCTTAGGAAATTCTGCTTAGTGATTATCTGAGTGATGGAATAAAATGGATGAAAGGCTAAGGATCTTTTTAAAGACATGTCTAGTAGAAACTTGATTCTGTGACGGGCAAGTCTCGTGCCTCTTATTTTAATTCCCAAATATTTAGATGCATGTGAAAATACATCACCTTGATCTTTAAGCACACTTTTAATATGCAAAGGCCATAATCTTTAAGTAGAATAATTCGGGGTAGATGTGGGGATGGTAGATGAAAATCCGTTAAGATGATTTTAATTATTTTATAGAAAGTTCTATTATAAAACAACAACAAAAATTATTACCCAGTAGAATTCTAACTTTTCTCAATTTCTATTTTGGAAATTAAATTTTCCTAAAAATGATGCTTCTTGTTGAAAAAGCAAATTCCATTCACATATACACACAGGGTGATCTTTAGTGCTTAAAATAGTAGCAAGCACAAGAATACCAGGGAAACATTAAAAATTAACTTGAAATATCCACTTATAAATGCAAATGCCCAGCTATGGCATGATTATGAATAGATGTTTGTATATATCTGTGTCCTATGATTTGAAATTTTAAAATAAGTAACATTTTAAAATGAATACAGTGAACTGATATGAATCAATTCTTTACTTAGCACATACTAAGGGTATATGAAAACATTCATAAAATTAGATACACAAATTTGTATTACTAGAATAATAATTTAGATGAAAAAGTTAACTGGATAATAGTTATTCTGAAAGTTACACAGACTTGTAGGAGCTTAGATTTGTCTCCAGAGGACCACAGATATTTTTAGAAACTAGTGGTTGATATAACAATGAGGTCAGGATTGGATTATTCAGACTGTAATACATACAAAAGCTGAACAAATTATTAAATAGATTTTAAAAAAGATACAGTACGTTGATTCAGGCCAGCATCAGTTTTTATAAGTTTAGTACTTATCATAGAGTTGGGCGCTTAATGGAAAATGACAACACATTTACTTATGTTATTAGGCCTGTGCTAATAACAAATGAAGCATTTAACTTATTGTAAATATCTTAGTGGTGAAAGTGAATCGCTGCTTTTTACAAATGCTGGAGAAAATGCAATTTTTTCCCCTTTAGTTTTATTATAATCCATAAGAAACTGATATTTAAATTATATGTACATGCTGACTGGGTTGTTCTTAAGATCCCTTTATTGT
The DNA here is from genome assembly GCF_021234165.1 of Pteronotus mesoamericanus. Classification (NCBI taxonomy): domain Eukaryota; kingdom Metazoa; phylum Chordata; class Mammalia; order Chiroptera; family Mormoopidae; genus Pteronotus; species Pteronotus mesoamericanus. The sequence goes on from NW_026555065.1 coordinate 27,232,267, forward strand.
AACCTGTTCATACATACACTCTGAAGTATGCAGACAATAGAAACACAACCATTTATGCCCCCCTTCTGCTTACTGGCTTGTTGATGTATACAAAGATAGTGGGAAATAATATTGTAAGTGCTCAGCTGCTTTAGGGATGTTGGCACACTAGTCTGCATGTGGAAATGCGTATGCCACATAGGTAAACAAACTATGGAAAGGATCCAGAAGGAGGTCTCAACTCAAGCACACTGGGGTCTCAGAAATCTATGAAGGTGTCAAGAAAATTGTGAGCAAGGGGTTCAGAAAATAAATATGAATTTGAAGCTGATTATTTGAAAAAGTTTACATCATCAGTGTTGAATTCAAGATTCTATTCTATTTTTACCTCCTTTTTTCTTGGTCATTAACATCTAAAAATGAACTGATTTTCCCCTCTCTATATTAAGGAACGCCAAAATGAGAGAAAATAATACAAACATAAAAAAATGAATTGCTTTGCATAAACTTAAGAGTTCCTAAGAAGATTTATGCATTAGAACATGTCTTGATGTTAGTAAGCTTTTGTATCTCATTTTGGACCATATTATTCACTCTGACTATATTTATATGTTTATTGCAACTTGTCTTATCTAGTTCAATTCCTGATAGTGGTCCAAATAAATGAATCTACAGTTTCAACCCTTCCTTTCCTAGTAGCCCACATACACAAGCCATTTTCTGTAGGTACCTGGGTAAATTCTATAAAACTTTGGACACTTGGATTAACTTATTATTTTCCTCTCAACCCATAAAGAAACTTTTCCTGGATTCAGTATAAAATTCTGTGGTTAAAATTTGTATCTTTAATTATGAGGTATTCAAAAAACAAAACGGAGAGTCCTTATTTTATTCCAAAGTTATTTCCTAGTGTAATGGGCTGAGCTGTATTCTCCTAAAACTTCATATATTTAAGTCCTAATCCCCAGTACCTCAGACAGTGACACTACTTGGAGACAGGATCTTTACACAGGTAGTTAGGTTAAAATGAGGTCATCAGTGACCCTAATCCGATATAAGTGGGGTCTGTATAAGAAAATTTGGACACAGATATGTACTGAGAGACAATTCTAAGACAGGGAGAACACAGCCATCTATCTGCCACAGAGAAAGACCTAGCACAGATCCTTTCCTCACAGCCCTCAGAAGGAACTGACCCTACCAACACTCTGGTCTCAAGACTTACAGCCTTCAGAAGTGTGTAAAAATAGATTTCTGTTATTTAAACCACCCAGTCTGTGGTCTTTTGTAAAAATGGTCCTAGCAAACTAATACACCTAGACAGTATCACCTTATTTTTTAATGTTGGGACTTTGCAAACTGAAAACATGTTTTATGAATATTAAATTATCATTACAATTATTTAATAAGATGATAAAGTAAACTTTATTTTTAAGGATTTTAAGGTTTTTCAGTCTTAAAAGATTTAGACTTGGTCAGAAATATTTTAGTCTCAAAAATACTGAAGGTAAAGTTATTGTTTCTACAAGGGTCTCTTGTATGTAGCAGAGCCGTGCATCTCGGCACACCTCACGTGACCCCCCTTTTTATGATGCTACACTGATTCCTGGACTGGTTCTGAGATATACAATATTTTGTTTGGCCTCCAGTGTTTTTCTCTCTCCTTTTTTAAAAAAAAAATGTTAACACCATTTAATATGGAGGAGACTACACATAAAAATCTGGATTTTCAATCCTGTTTGAAGACTTGGGAGATCTGTCCATACCAGGCCCACTGTATCCATGTGGCCCAACAGGCTGAGACGGAGTGGTAGCTGCTCCAGGTCAAAGCCTGCTTGTTCTTAGGTGTACCACAGTTCCCTTCCTTTACGTCGTCTTCCTGGACCCCACAAGCATGTCACTTTGCAAGCTCTGGTCCAAGGGGAGGACATCTGGGCTTTTCAATGATGAGAAGTATGGTTATTTGGGGTGCCCAGATGAACACAGTATTTATTTCATTGTAGACAACACAGATATGGTAGCTTACCCCTCTCCTCCCAACCCCACCTCACTCACAGCCCACCACTGATTTGATTATCATCTCCTGTCTCTCAGTCCACACAAGAGTTCCCAAGAGGGTATTTCAAAGAAGACATGAAGTATTAGATGCAAAGAGGGATTCTTGTTCAAGCAGATTTAAGAAATGTAGAGTTAGACAATGATAAACCTGTCTCCTTGCTACAGAACTTCTCAGAACTTTTGAAATTTTAATGTCATAGGCAGCATTTTCTAGAATCATTTGGCCACTCAACCTTTGTTTTGGGGAGCATTTTCAGCAAACAGTATTCAGTGAAACTCTGACCCAGGCAAACCTTTTTCCCATACAAAATAAGATAATTTTTTTGCTAAGTAATGTGGATTTGTGTAGTAGATATAGCATTTTAGATGAATATTCAAAAAGAATTTTAGAAAGAATAATGCTTTGCATGATAATTCATTTGTAGTATTAACTCTCCAATTTTTGTTGGCTGTGGCATATACAGAGATGGACAACACCATGGATCTTTAAATACAATAAAATAGGCTTGTATAATTCTCTGTAATCAAAATGGAAACAGGAGGATGCACACTTATGTCCCCTTGGCTTGAAGATGTCATCTTATGCTTTACTTTAAATTCGCTAACATTTGGAATATTTACATAATTAATTTTGAAGCTTGATAGCATTGCTGTGTGCATTTCTCGTAAAGCATTTAACAAAATAATTTCAATATCATCTCCAAATCTACTAATGGCATATGAAACAATACTAATAGTTCTTTGTTAAATGTTGGTATTATTTCTCTAAGAAACTGCAGTGGGCTGCCTGGGAACACAAAAGCAAGGCAGGGCGGGGTTCGCCTGTCCTGTTTTTGTCAAACTAAAAAAATGGAAAGACTGATGACTGTTTACTTGTATTGCATATAGTACATGAGATTTTTAACATTCTCTCCAAGGGCTAGAAACTTTGAAAACATCCACTGCTGATAATATATACAATCTGTGCCATTAATATTGGCATGTGATATTTACATTTTAAAATACATTATGGTTATTAAAAATAGAACTATTCATTTATTCAACAATTATTTATTAAGAACTTACTATATATAGGATATAGCGGTAAATGAAAAGAAAAAAATTCCTGCACATGTAGAGCTTTAATTCTAGTGGGACAAACAAAATAAGGGGCAGTATAAATCATATAAGAAGGTGAAAAGTACTATATAGAAACAAAACAAGGAAGGAAGATGCAGGATGTTGGCGAGGGTCAGACTAGGGAGAAGATAACAGGGTATCTGACTTTTGACACTGAACCACCTGTGTATCTAAGAAAAGTGTTTCATGCAAAGGGAACATTCAGTACAAAGGGCCTGAGGCAAAATGGACCTGGCAAATTTAAGAACCAGCAGAGAAGCCAGCGTGGCTGGTGCAGAGTGAGTGAGGAGGAACGTGGTAGATGAGGTCACAGCGATGACTGCTGGGAACAGTGCATGGCAGTGAAGACCAAAGTAAGAACTGCAAGATTTTTAGCAAAGGATTAACATGACCTTATTTATATTTGATGATCTGGACATTAGGTTGAGAAAAACCATAGAAGAGGGTTGGGTGGAAGCCAGAAGACCAGTTAGAAAGTAATTTCAATAATCCAGGACAGAGATGATGATGACTTGGATCAAGTGGTAGCAGCAGAGAGAGCGAAAAGTGGCTGGATTCTAGATCTGTATTGAAGATAGAATCAATAGGATTTTCAAAAGATCGGAAGTGAAATGTGAGAGAAATAAACAATAATAATTTTGCTTAGGCAGAATACCTTAGGATGGGGAAAACTTTTAGAGACATCAGAAATTCAGAGGTGGCATGTTGTATTTGAGGTTGTTTACATACAAACCACGCTGAGATGTTGAGTAGGCCGTTGGATACATTAGTCTGAAGTTCCAGGAAGAGATCCAGGGTGAAGATACAACTTTTGGAAGTATTAGCACACAGATGGCATTGAAAGCCATGAAATCACCAAGAAAAGAATTACAGATATAGAAGAGAAGCACACACTGAGCCAGGGGCACTCCAGCGTTAAGAGAATGGTTAGAAGAGGGTGAACCATGAACGGAGATTGAGAGGCAATGGCCACTACGGTTGGGAGAAAAATCAGAAGGCAGGGCACTTTAGAAATCAGATAGGACACTGTTTCAAGGACATCCATAAGCGGTGTTGAGTGTTGCTGACAGATCAAGAAAAAGCGAGTTCTGAGCACCGACCACTAGGTTTATTACCATGGTGATGTTGGTCATGAATGTAGTTTCAAACTATATTATTATCTTTATTAATAAATGTGAATTTATAGAACAATCCAGGGCACTCTAAGTGTCTTACACACCTTTACCTCTTTTCTAAATAAAGTAGCCCCAGTTTCCTGCATACATTTTTCTGTTTGGGTTAAATGACCTTAAATGCCTGGATAACATAGACTAATTCAGCATTTGTCGCTTGACCTATAAGCAGCCTGAGGTTGCCCAAATGGCCCGTACTCTGGTCTGATCCCATAACGCCCCAGTAGGGGTGGACAGTCATTAATTGGATAGAAAACTAGCTGGATTGTAACTAAGTGACACAGATTATAATGGGGCATACGAGACACGTGGAGAAAGGGGAGTTAGCAGAAGACATTTGACCACAGAAGCTTCATAATTCTCGAGGTAATATTTCAAATATAGAAATACAGTGGTACACAAAATAAAATCCCTTGGTCTAGCTCCATCGCTTTCACATGTTGGTGGCATACTTTGGCAACATACTCCATTGCAATGTTTTCTAAATGCTCCTAATATAACTTTAGCATTGTATTGGCTTCAGTCTAGACTCTAGATGAATCACTTCATTTGAATAATTCAGAAGAAGAGCAGGTCAGGAATAATGGGCACAAACAAGGGCAATACGAGCATTAGAGCATGAAGGAACAAAGGCATGAGAAAAGGCAGGGTGACATGTGCTTGTTTGGCTGGAATTAAGGAGGTATGTGGAATAACACCTCAGGGTAAGGCGAAAGAGGCAGGGGCCAGACTGTGGAAGGCCTTGAGTATGCTTCAGACTGAGGGGCCTGATTTTCCTCTGCAAGTAATGGGCAACCACGGAAGATTCCGAAGAGGTTCGGATGTGTAATGCTTCTAGGCTATTAGCAGCAGGGAGTCCTCACCACCCCAGGTTTGAATGGGAGACAGAAGGGAGAGGACAACCAAGGCTGAGAGTAGCTGAATGGAGAGGATCACATGACAGGATTGACCTAGTAGGCGCAGTCAATCTGAAAGGACCCAAAAGGGAAGCCGCTGGGGGAATAAGTACCTGGTTGGCACTTCCTTTTCACCCTGTCATCTCCTGCCAGTGCCTCCCACTGACTGAACCCAACAGGAAGCCATGGGGCAAAGGACTCTACTGATGTGGCCCATATAGGTCAGATTTCCAGGTCACGGAACAGAATAGCGTGGGGTAAAGAGAAGAAACACTCAGAGGGACGCGGACTCATGTTCTTGGAAGAGGGATCTAGTAACAGGGTGCAGGAGAAAAAGACAAAGTGGGGGGAGGGGCACACAGTATGGGAGGCCAGTGCTTTCCTGGTTCTGAAAACACTCAACTTCCCGAACCCTGGATCAGGAAGGTCCAGGGGAGTAGCCTTAGGCTTCTTAGCCTTTCAATCAGGAATGATAGAAGGTTTAGGCAGGTGAGTGGGAGGCAGGAGCATAATGAACTCTATGTTAAAACAGCATTGCACAGATACATGCCAAAGTGGCTTTCAAACAAAGCATGGGGGAGCGTCAACTTCTTCAGCACTAAGTGATCTGGGTGGGGAAGTAGATGCCACCAATATAAATAGGTATCAAGGTAATGGGTGATAAAGGGAACAAAGAAGTAAGTATAAGCCAAAAAAAACTTTCAAAGCATCAGGAAACCTGCAACTCTGGGGAAGAAGGAAAACGGAGGGAAGTCAGAAATGTATTAAGGAACCATCTTCATCTAACAGGGGGAGAGAATAAGCAAAACCGGAGAGGGAAATGGGGGTGGCTTGATGAAGTCACATGTGGGAGGCTTGTCTCTTCTCAGAGAGGCATGAAGCAAGGCCTTGGGATGAGAAGAAATATAGTGATGAATGTTATAAGAATTGCTAGGGGTAAAGGAATAAAATTTTTTCTCTAAAAGAAGTTAAATTGACTAATGAGCAGGGATGCTGCAACATGTGCCTCCTTCACAAAACCGAAGTTTTAATGACTAAATTCCGTGACCAGGTGTTACCTTTCCCCCAAGCATTTCCCTCAATACCTCACAATTTTTATTCTGCTCTGAGGGTATGGATTTCTACAGGATTAAACCACATTATTAGCCAATGTTCATTACTTACAAATGAACGAATGTTAGGTGCTGGGAAATTACATCAAGTATAATCTCAAAAGAGACAATTATTCAACACAATTATTAAAGGGTGTGGCAAATATATATTAAGGTAATATATTTAAACTTGACATGCTAACAGCTTAACATGGAATCTTAACATGTCTTATCATAGTCTACCAATTAGAAATAAGGTACATGACTATGAAAAGATTAACTTTAAAATTTAAAAGTACTGACCTACTACATAGATAGTCTTTTAAATTTTAAAGTTGATTATATAATATGCATATATATGCGCATATGTATGTCTTTGGTAATTTTAGTGATTTAAAAAATTAATCTAAAATAAAAATGACTTAAAATGGTTAAAAAGTGTGTTGTATGTATAAAGATAAGCATATTTAAAATAATTGATATGATAGAATCATAACATGGAAGTCCTTACTTAAAATGTCTTAGTATAGTCTACCAATTAGAAATAATATGTGTATTACTATGCAAAGATCAACGTTAAATTTTAAAAGTACAGTAAAACTATGTATCTTTGGTAATTTTAGTGATTAATGCTTTAATTAAGAGATGAGGTACGTGCAGACACATGCAATAAACTGACATAATTCATCATATTGCAAAGAATAACATGATGAATGCATATGTATATTGTGAATTATACAACACACATGCAAATCATACACTCATTATCATGCGGAGACATTATTTTTCCTACAGTCAAAATGCAACAAATCTTCAAGTACTACTCAATCTACTGCATGACTATTTAAGCACAAAGTAGTTTGTGGTGTCTTGTAGAATAATAATTTAAACAAGTTAATGGAAACAGAGAGCAGACATTTTAGCCTCTGCATCTCTGTGTGAGCTAAACTGGAAACCAGTCCCAATACTATGTATCTATTGTTCCATAGTGTCATATTAAACAGTAGATTTTACTGAAGTCTTTAAATACACTGCAAAATTAATCTTTTTTTAAATGTTAAACATTGAATATGTTGGTTATTGACTAGCAGCATAAAATAACAACACAGGTCTGGTCCGGAAACAGTTTCTCAATGAAAGGATAATTACTTAAAAACCCAACTCTTCTGAGATTGATTTGTCTTTGAATGAGGTTTCCTCAAAGGAAGACAACTTAAACATGAATACATTTGGTGCTACGAAGTAGCCGGTAAATACTGCCGCCTGCAATGCTTGGTAAGAGCAGACTGACATCCAAAATCTTGACAGAGGAAGAGAGGCCGAAGCTAAACTCTGGGAGAACAGGCTGGAGTTACATAAAAATGGCTACTTATCACGCAGTCAGGTAACCTTCTCTATAGTTGAATGCAACTGGAAGACATCTGTTAATTACACTTTTTGACTGAGCTCAATGGAAAATAAATGAGTTTAAAAAAAAAATGAATGTTAAAGGGGAGGAACAACGTGCCTCTTATCAGAGCACTGGGGCACACTTATACTCCAATACACAGAATCAGTATTGTGTTCAAAGGAAACAATTTACATTTGACATGTTAATTAAGATAAACATTGCAAAAATCATTTTCTTTTTCTGATCATTTTGAACTTTAATGTAGGTAAAAGGATTTCTGTTAGTAGCAGGAAGGCTACTAGATGTTCCTAACTTATGGGGGAGATTCAATCAGCATATGTGAATGAGACAGGAAAGGTCTTTTAAACCTATTATACATGTCAATGAATTAGAATTCTCACTCTTAAATCATACCTAAAGAAAAATATTTATAAGATCCACCATTGTGTGAATCAAATATAATAGATTTATGGATGACTTTTTCTCATCTGGGATAAGATAATACCCTTATGATATATTAACTTTATGAACTTCTATAACATTTTTAAGATTTCTTTAAAATGAAAAGTCTATTTTACTTTTTAATTAAATCTACTTCCCAGAAAGGTCTTTAAGGCTCTATAAAGTACATTGCATTATCTTACTGCTGACAGTTCTTGAAACCACGCTTGAATGCTTTCTTTATCCTTTCGTGAACAACTGAAAGATCATACATTAAAAGACTGTGCTTTCTCTCTTTCTTGCTCTGTAATTAAGGCATTTTAATATATTTCCTTATAGCTGTTACACGAGCAAACTATTAAGATTCATAGATTAAGACAATTTTGACTCCTAAGATTATATAAACACATATGATATGATTTTTTCCTAATCATGGATTTGAAAAAACTCCTTCAAATACAATGATTACTCACTGGAAAGTTAAACTGAAATGGGGTTGTTTGTGTTGCTTTAACATACATAAATTATCTATAAAAATAGAAAAATACAACATATTTGGTTAACCATTCTTTACTACTGATAGGATAAATGATAAATTCATATTAGGAAAATATTTTCTCCAAATCAAGGTATATTTTAAGAGTTTAAAATCTTTAGATTTTTTATGTTGTTGCTTACAGATAAAAATACTGAATACATGTCTAAAAATAGACAAGTAGATTTTAAATCATAGAAGAATTAAGATTCTAATTTAAAAATACACTTTTTTCTTTACAAATATACATTTCAAAATATGTTTTGTTTAATATTTTTCAATTTGGGAATGTATGTTTGCAACTCAAGCAAATGCTACTGTAAACAATGATAAAAAAACACAGCTTAGAATATAAGACATATGCTTTAAAACTCATAAAACACAGGACTGAAATTATACATTTGCAATCTTTTTAAACAAAAAAAATGCTACTGATGGGGCTATATATTTTTTGGAGCACAAAGAGATATGCTTATACATTTCTGTCATATTTTGAATCAATGTGCACAATTTCTTAGTCCATTTCTATATTAGAAGATACCAGTATACCACTGGGTTAAAATACTGTAATTGAGTTTGATGTTAGACAATTAAATGACTTTTTGGATAAAATTTGGAGATTTAAAAAGATATTTTTAGATTATACCTTATGATGTTAAAAATATTTGACAGGAAGGAAGCACATACAATGGGCTAAAGATATTTATTCAGTAATAAGTGTTCGGAAAATTGGACAGACACATGGAGACAAAAATGGAACTAGACCACCTTTTTACACCACACACAAGAATAAATTAAAAATGGATTAAAGACTTAAATGGTAGACCTGAAACCATAAATATCCTAGAAGAAAATGCAGGCAGTAAAATCTTGGACATTGCTCATAGCAATATGTTTTCTGATATATTTCCTCAAGCAAGGGAAACAAAAGAAAAAGTAAAAAAATGGGACTATATCAAACTAAAAAGTTTTTGCACAGCGAAGAAAACCATCAACAAAATAAAGACAACCCACAAAATGGGAGTATACAGTCACCAATACATTTGATAAGGGGTTAATATCCAAAATTTATAAAGAACTTATAGAACTCAACACCAAAAAAAAAAAAAAAAATCCCAATTAAAACATGGGCAAAGGACCTGAAAATAGACACTCCTCCAAAGAGGACATACAGATGGCCAATAGTCATATGAAAAGATGTTCAATGTCACTAACCAGCTGAGAAATGCAAATTAAAACCACAATGAGATACCACCTCATAATGGTCAGAATGGCTGGCATCAATAAATCAACAAACAACAAGTACTGTTGAGGATGTGGAGAAAGGGAAGCCCTTTTGTACTGTTGGTGGGAATGCAGATTGGTGCAGCCACTGTGGAAAACAGTATGGAGTTACCTCAAAAAATTAAAAATGGAACTGCCTTATGACCCAGTGATTCCACTTCTGGGAATTTATCCTAAAGAAACCCAAAATACTAATTCAAAAGAATATTAGCACCCGTATGTTCATTGCAGTGTTTTTTACAATAGCCAAGATTTGGAAGCCGCCCAAGTGTCCATCAATAGGTGAGCGGGTTAAACAACTACAGGACCTTTATACAATGAAATACTCGTTGGCTGTAAAAAAGAAATTTTTACCATTTGTGACAGCACGGTGGACCTGGAGAACCTTATGCTAAGTGAAATAAGGCAGTCAGAGAAAGACAAATATCATATGATTTCACTTATATCTAGAGAACAAACTGAATAAACCAGCCAAGCAGAGACAGACTCATAGACAGAGAGCAGGCTGACAGCTATGGGGGAGAGGGGAGCTTTTGCGCAGAGAAGTAAAGGGGCTCACGGGCATAGGCCACAGTGTGGCGACTGTGGGGGGAGGAGGGAGGAAAAAGGGGGTAAGGGGTAATGGAAAAAATACAATTAAAAATAAATTTAAAAGTAAAAAATGATTGGAAGCAAGAAAATATCAGAAAGTAAGAAGTTATAATTTTATACTAAAAACAGTACTTTAGACAAGATTGGTAATAATAACCTCCCTTACTTTTTAGGTTTTTATTACAAAAATTTTTAAATGTATAAACAGTAGAGAATTCCCACAAAACATTTATCTTGGAGAGTCTACATCCCTCTTTTAAATTTCTCTCTCTCAACTTAAGTATTTATTTTGCTGACACATTTTGAAAGAAACTCTAGGACCCAATTCACTCCACTTCTACATATTCTCAAATGTACCATTTAAAAAAAAATGGACATTTTCCTAAATAACCACAATTCTTCAGTCATGCCTAACAAAGTTAATAGTAATTTCTTGATGTTAAGAATTCACATTGATCCATATTCAACTTTCAATGACTGTCTCAAAAATTTATTTTTTCTAGTCTATTTAATGGAATTAAGAGTGTGACAAGGTCAACTGGATTTAGTTATGATGTCTCAAGTTTTTCTTTCCTAGGACAGTTCCTCCCTTTCTGCTATATTTTCATGCCTTTGCCTTGTTGTAGAAACTGCTCTGACTTCTTTTAAAATGAACCTGGGATGTCCCTGCTGAAGGAAGTGCAATACCTGGCTGCAAATGAAACCTGTCAAATGCTCACATTCATTTTTTGGCCATAGAGGGGCAAAGGGGAAAACCCTGAGACACTTCTGCCTATTTAATGATGTGAATAACTTTCAAGAAACACTTAAACAATTCTGCCCTTCATATTAAAGAGTCTAACCTGTAATAATCATTCATAAAATTTGTTTTATAGTATTACTTTGATATATTGGCAGTCTATAATGTAGTTTTATTTAACAGTGTTAATATATTCATGCATAAACTAAATACATCAAATAAGCAAATAATGTTTAGCAATTTCAAGTTTATAAATACTTTTCTTAGAATGTATAAATAAATAATTGTTTTATAATCAATCTGGGAAAGAAAATACAAGTTGGCACATCTCTTGTTTTCATCCTTTTTGGGATCATTGAACTAGACAGGCAGGTTTTCATTTAATTTGTGTTAAGCTTAAATATTAGGTTAGTAAGATGGTAAACCAGTTGATGGCTCTATCTTTTAAAATCTCATGTTGTATTTTTTCAGGAGAGATACAGAGAAAATTTAGAGGATTACAAAATATTAATAAAATTATAAGCATTAGAAAAGAGAAAATTAAACTTTAACATATTTCCATGGTATTTGTGCTAAATAAAAATGTAAATTAACATGTACAAGATTGGCTTCCTCTTTCCTTCCAACAGCTTTAGCTAATAAAGCTTCAAAAAGATCAGTGATGTACAGTTTTTGAAAATCCAAAATATGAATGACTTTAAATGGAACCACATGAAGTGAATGACAGTAAAGTGATCGTAGATAAAATTACAGAACTCAAATGAAATAAATTAAAAATGAAAAGGATGAAGGGCAATTAAGTACCTATTTTGACAATTTGAAGTGGTCAAGTTTTTAAAAGTATGACACAGGAACCTTAACCTATCTATATATGAGTGATAAATGAGGCATTTTGTGTCATTACATTCCCATAAATCACTTTCTTTAACTGCTGACGGCTTTTTATCAGATCTAACCTTTTCAAGCTTCTATTAGAGTGCTAACATTTTCAACTTTGACACATGTGCAGTTTACAAATTCTGCAGCTGATTAACTCTGGACAGAAGCTCACTGGCATCATTGTGTTCAAGTTGGGTGAAAGCCTCAGGGTCTCAAAAACTCAGACACTTACATTACAATACAAAAATCTCAATTACTGTAAGGGGTTGGACTTTACGGTTGCTAAGCAGTTGTTTTCTATTGGAAAACAAACACGGATAAGACTTCATTTTCGATCAAACAGGTGACTTAGGAAATACTAAGAGATAAAAAAAAGAAATAGAAAAAAAACCCAAAACCCTGATACTAAGGGTCAACTTCTAGTCAACCTTAAAAAAAAGTAGTTTTTTGCTTTAAAATTATTTCTTTTGGTAATCAAATATTTTTCAAAAAATAATTGCTAAACTTCAGTTTTGGTGCAATCAAAACAAGAGATCCCAAGATTAATACATTCATGGGGTGAAGGATTATGACCCCAAATCAAACATGATTTAAGTGGGACTGTAATAATAATGAAACCATTTTAAAGTAAATTTTATGGAGAGATACTGAATCAAATTAAATACTTAGCTTAACTCTCCTGTAAATTCCACATTTTAAGTGAAAGGTTGTTTTGGATAATTTAACCAATCAATCAATGCAGTTGAAAAAGAAAAAATGAGAACTTCTCTTATTTCTCCTACTTTTAAAACAGTTGTGTGGAAATTATAAAAACAAAGCACATAAAAGGTAATTCAGTTTCTATTGAGGTTATACTAGCTGTTAAATTACAACTCATCATAGAATGTCTTTTATACATAAATAAGAATATATTACTTATTACCAACATGAAACACCTGAAATATTTATCACAAAACCAAACTTTAAAACTAACAAATATTTGCTTATTGATAATGCAGAAAGAAAGAAGGCAAATGTTTGTAAGTTGAAATCTCTTACATTGCAGACAACAGGAAATCAAGACTTCACAATATTTTCAATTTTAATGGTCCTAATTTCTTAGTAGAAGAGTCAAATAATCAATACAAGAGCTGAACTTGACAGTTCCAAGGATTTTGATGATTAACACAAAAGTGTGTATGTAGGTATCATGTGTATATCAGTTTATTTATAAAAAATGTACATACATAAATACATTTGAGTAGTTGTGAGTCTGTGAGGGCAAGGACATCAAAAAAACTTATTTAGAAAATAATTGATACAGACTTTGAAACAAAGCTAAAGTTTATTAAAAAATTACTGTCTTTGGCAATAATAACAAGACAGAACAAATCTTGATACTGGCTGTCTGACCACCAGAAGTCTGCTACTTCCAAGAGTATTCGATTTGGTAAGAACTACTGGCCAGCAAACTTAAATAATAAAACCTAAATAGAAGGACTAAAGGCACTAAAGTAAAAATGTTTACAAGGGAACCTCCTGCAGCAGACTGCCTCTTGTTAATACATGACAAATCTTAGAAAAATAGCGTGGGGAGGACTTTTTCTAGCATCGCAACCCACACAAGTCTCATCAAGTCAACCTCGCAGAGTCTAAGGCCTACCAAAGGCAAATTAAAAACTTCTTTATTTCACTAATAATGTCACTCATCACAGGAGCTGGGCAGTTACACTTTGACAATTCAGATGTAAATCCTGGGTTGCCTATGAGTATTCATGACAAAGGCATTATTTATCATTTAAAACAAAAGGACATGACTTCTTGGTGTTCATATCAAAGCCCAGTGATGGATGAGGCCATGCTAATCAAAAGACAGACTAGAAAGAACACAGATGTTTGCTACTTGGATTAAGAAAAGACTATTCCCTCTCCTAAAACTTCCCCAATGTCGTTATTTCAAACTGTTTTAATTGTGTAATTTTAAATAGAAATCTAAAAGTTTAAAATTCCCAACATATAGGTGTTATAATAAGTATCAGGATCTTGTTTTTTTTTTCTTGTTTCAACTTCAAATTATAGAAGCAAAATTCTTGAAACCCAGAAAAGGTCAAACTACCAGAGACTAGTAGTTCTGCTGATGTAACTCGTAGGAGTTCCACAGTTGGTGTTATCCTTCTCAATTATTATTTTCCAATCCAGAAAATGAAGGGAAAGAAAGTCTATCATCTCACACTTTTACAAACAGCAAAAGTGTGAGCTGAAATCAATGTTAGGAACTATAAAATGGGCAAGACATTTTTACCATATTTGTTTCTGACCACTGTGTCTCTGATTTCCATTCCAAATGCTTTTCAAGTTGAAAGGCATTTAAAAATAGTTGTTGTCCATATTGTAGGCTTTCTTTAAAACCTTAAACATGATTAATTCTGGGGATTTTAGCATTCATCACTATTTTGGATGAGAGAGACCAAAAATAAGTATGGCATTAAAAAGACAAAGATATTTACAGCTGGAGCTATTGATAGCACTTCCTCCCATTCCACTGATGAGGGGCTATCATCAGGACCGGCTAACAGAAATCCAATTTACAAGGACTTGCTCATTTGGGTGCCTTTCAAGATGCACAGGATTGGTTACCCTTCAGACCTGCAAACAAATGCCTGCTTTTCCACGGCAGAACTATTCTAACGTTGGTTACTGGGACGTCATCATTGCAAGGTCACCTTGAAGAAGTCTGATGGTGGGGGGTAGGGAAAGCCTACTGTGTAACTGATCTGTTTCCTGTCAGTTTTCCCTGCTGCTTTTCAATTCCAGTGAAGCACACTTGTTGTTGATCAGTTTTTAATACAGTGGTATATGACAAAAACAAAACAAAACACAATATGAAGCCACGTGGGAGCAAGGAATTACTTATGCATTAAGAGAATACTTGGATAGCCAGGTGAAATGCTAGGCTGGCAGCCGATATGCAAATTTCCCCTCTTGGCAGGATCACCTTCCTCTCAAAATGATGGGTACATCCAAATCACCATGATCTCTCTTTGTACCCATATCTTTTGTGCTTCTTGTATGGAAAATCTGTACCACATTTAATGTGCTACTGGAGTTAGACCAGCAAGGACATTCCATTTATACCACTGAGTTGCATCTATACTTACCAGAGTTTACTTTTCACTAGTTACAGTAACTATTGTATATCCCACTTAAAATATATACCTGCTTCTCTCAGAGGGAATTAAAAGTTGAATATTTCAGAGGGCCTCACACTCAATATATTAAGAGGTGTTATAGAATAACAAAAATCTTTCACCTTTTGGCCCTCTTATGAAAAATTTACTGGGTGCCTAATATATTTAATATTCAGTAGCATGTGAGAATAATTTTTATGCAACTCCGATAGTTAGAAAGATAGATAACTCAATTATTAGATCATCTATCAAAATATTCAGATGTATAAGAGGCTACTAAAAAGATTGATGACTGAGAAAGTCCACTGATTCTCTAGCCATCATATTCATGCATTTGGCCAGACAACATTTTTCGCTGCCTTCACAAGCAAGCTTCATTACCCATCACTCCACTGAAAAGAGTTTATTATGAGGCTGCCATCTTGGCAAGACTATTATTTAGATGATAAATGCTGAGGGGAAAAAAGTGTGTCTACTTTTTTTTTTTTAAGAAAAAAGATGAGCTTTTCTGACAGATAAAACAAACAGCATCTACATTTCTAATTAACTTAAATTTGGCAGATACAAATATAGGTCAGTTAAACCTATGATGTTATCTTCTGTCTGAATTTTACCCTTA
Organism: Pteronotus mesoamericanus; assembly: GCF_021234165.1. Classification (NCBI taxonomy): domain Eukaryota; kingdom Metazoa; phylum Chordata; class Mammalia; order Chiroptera; family Mormoopidae; genus Pteronotus; species Pteronotus mesoamericanus. The sequence continues at coordinate 27,248,227 of NW_026555065.1, forward strand.
ATTTGTAAAATGTAAATTAACTAATTAGAAGAAAAACAGGATGATATGTGACAAAATGCTTCAGCTGGGTCTTTGCTTCCTGACATTTATGATCAACTATAATAAATTATTGCCTTTTTAAATAATTGATAGAATATATATATATATATTATTTTTTTTTCCTTGCCACAGTGAAAGAAATTTTACTGAGAATTTATAAAAGGAGGCCAGGAACTTAGCTGAACAGCAGAACTCTGTGGTGTACTTTCTGATGAAAAGATGTATATGAAATGCCATAATGTTAGAAGCAATTGGGTTAATTTATGCCTGTGTACCTAGGGTGAATTTAGAGGAAAAAAGTCTGTAGACATTAAGTCACTGGTAAACCTAGTAAAAACACTATCAGGACTTAACCCTTTCCCTGTCATTTCAAAGGGATTTGCTGTGTACTCAAGCAATCAGTGACAATAGTGTGTGTGGGTGTAAACGTGTGTCTGGATGCTGTGAGGGTGGGGATTACACCATTACATGGAGAATGAGAAAAAAGAAAAGAATTTGACCACTTGAGTTTCCAGAAGAAAACCTGTCATTGTTAAGTAAAATTAATCCAGTAATAGTTAAGTGAAAAGAGGTTTTCAACTATCCCTATGTAGATGAAGATACTACATGGAGAAGTACATCTGTAATGTCGGATATAGGCGTCAATTAAAAATTACATAGATCCTGAAAGGTAAGCCCTGTGGGGGTTGCCATGCTGCGGCACACTGGAGCGTGCGTGACCAGGCCCCAGGCAGGCAGAGCAGGAGCAGGCTGCTGGCTTTCATAGCACACAAACTTAGAGGTCTAATCAGAATGAGGAATACCAGGAAATTGGAGCTGAAGCCTTGTGGTAACCTAGACAGGAGCTGAACATGCTTTGTGCTGAGGATTGGTTTCCAGGGACAATACAACATTTGAGAGGGTGGGGGAAATAGAAAGAAACAATTCAAACAAAGGTGTATGAAGTCCAGGATTCTACTGGGAATTTCAGAGATTATGTAAAATAAGTAAATAGTTAAACAATTACATCAAGATGTCACTCCTAATTTTATGTGTTCCCCTAAAATACTTACCTTGGATAAAAGTATCTTAACTTAGCAGACAGTTATCACACTTAAAAACAACATGGCTGAAATACTTGAATACTCCTTTTTCCAATATTGTGACAAACACATAAAAGTTTCTACATTTTGCAAAGTGCAATCCAGGTGCTTGAGAACATTGTTATACTTACTTTATATTTTCTAGTTATGGAGGCAGCAAGAAAAATCTTACTGAATAGCTGCTCTGCATAAGTAAGTATTTAGCTTATTACTCTTATATTTTAGAAGGTTGTTAATAGCAAACATTTTTCTTTCCATCTCTACATCACCATGATATTGCATTAAGAAATAATATGGGTAACTAATCAAAGTTCCACTTCAGAGTATATAAATCTAACACAGAATATATTTATACATGACAGAAAATTCTCTTGACAGCTGTCTGGCCTCCACCTAACTCTTCAACAACCTTTTAACACATGATATACCTCTGAGGCAATGATTTCAAAAGATATCAAAGATTTACCTTTATGTACACTAACTTTGCACTTTAGAAATAATCTTCAAACGTTGGAACTCCAAAAAATTGGTTTCTATCACATAGCTAAAGACTAAAACAGCAGAGACCTCCTTGTCTGTTTATTTTTCTCTTTCAAGCATTAACAATCAACATTCAGATTTATGATTTTGAAAAATGAATTTAATTTCTTTAATTAAAAGCCCTAATAGTTCCAAGTAATGTCTCAGCAATCATTTAAGTTCATTTAAAATTTTAAATAGTTCTGTATTAAAGGCAGTGTTTCATGTTTGAATGTGTTTATCTGTGAAGGAACAGAAAGGCAAAGAGAGTAATGCAATGAGTGTCAGGTAACCTGACCGAACCTGAGTCCCTCACTATTGCAGGAAGGTCAGGTCCTCTTGGCATTGTACTGGTGTGTCAAAATACGTCAACAAACCATCACAGGGCAGGAAGAAGAATGACCTTTAAATTCTTTATGTTTGGGCTGCTGATAGAGCTGTGGACACGGGGTATGCATGAATGGTTTTCCAAGCTGCTAGACAAAGACAACCCACAAGGTTTCTTTCAAGTGTGATTGTTAAAAGCCCTGGGTTCCTATACTTTGGTACAAGTTTCTACACCCATGTAACTCATTATGGAAACTGATGTTAGGTTAACTATCAATACTCCAAATCAGATTCAATGCAACTAGACTAAAATTACTTTATAAATGTTTAAGTGTGAGAGTTGAAGGTTGGGAGTCAGTCAATGTAGAAATAATTTTATTCACTCTACTACTAATAGTTATTGTTAATCAATTTTTAAAACATTATAGCTGTCTTATCACATCTGTCTTCTTTCTTTCCCTCTCCATAAAAATTGGCATTTCTCTACTCTTCCTTTCTATGAAAACTCACTTCGCTTATTTCTCCTGAGAATGAGCCCCAACTCTATCTGTGATCCACCATTTGGACTCCTATCGTACAATCCAGTAGCCTTTGGACATGCTGAAACACAGCAACTAAAGTTATTACTAACCTAGATTATTTTCTACTCTCAGTTCTTTAATAGTACCACTGTTCTCCCCATCACTAATATCAAAACCTCGAAGTTATCTTGGTTCCGCAGCCCCCAGAACAATGACACTGAGTTGCTTACCAAGATCTGTAAATCCTGTCTTTGTTATCTCTGTAAGTCTATACAGTCTCCTTCCTTTTCCAAAGCCACTGTTATCATTTAGGAATTAATAAATTATTTTGATATGGACGACTGCGTGAGCAATGGTGGTCCTATCCCTAACTTCGTCTTCCTCTTCACCCTAAGCAATGCTACCAGAATATTCATTCTAAAGTTAGGTCCTGATTGTGCCACTTTTCTATTTAAGAATCTCCCCTAGCTTTCCAGCTGTGTGACCTTAACCTGGGCACTTAACCTCACTATGCCTCCACTTTCTCATATGAAATGAGGATGAGATACCAGTATCTACCTTATAGGACTATTACGTGGATCAAAGAGGATAATACATGTACATGTGCTTAAACCAGTGCACTGAAGATAGCTGGTGCTCAGTGTTTCGTTATGTTTCTAATCTATGTACAAGCTGTTTCCGATTAGACTGAATTAAATTCCTTGAAGGCAAATTTTGATTTTGCTCATTACTGTATGCTCTGAAATGCATAATATGCTGCCTCTAAATAGAAGGAACTAAATATCTACTGAATTTAGTCATATATTTATGCGACTACTGATGGACCACTTTGCTAGAATGTGTTGAATTAGGGATATGCAGTGGTGAAAATATTCATTTCACATTAAAACAATGAAAGACAATAGGGGTGATGAAATATTTTGGGCTAGTGATGAGTTCAATATGGTACTGCACAACACCAATGACTTCATTTTTACCACTTTCATAATCGATACACAGTGCTCTGGAAATATAGCTGAAGTTATCAAAGATGACTGTGGTGAGCCTTACTAATTTTAAAAAATCTCCTTTATTTAATAAAGGAATTTTGCATGAATTTGAATTTATGATCTTTTGGAATGAGCTATCACAGATGCTACAGGACTAAATTTAAAATGGAGATGTGATGGTTAGCAAAGTGACCAGGAACAAAAAGGAAGAAAATGGCAAAAGGAATATAAGGGGGAAGTAGGAAGAGGTTAACTTTTCTGGTATAATCCTTGTGAAAAAATAAGGGTGAGTAAGACACAGGAAACATCCCAGTGTTAATAATTAAAGTTGGAAAAGGAGTAAAACAAGAGAATGGCATTCACCCATATCATAAGAGTAGACTAAGAATGTAAAGGGGGGAGCAAGAAAAACAGAAAAGAATATAAGTGCCTTGTGTTAATGGAATTCATAAAAGTTTACCTTCTACATGAACATGGCTTCAAGAGTCCATACAAATTAGAAATAAAGAATGTTGGCCATTGCTATTATGTATCCATATAGAGTATGGGACATATAGACTGTATTTGTGGCTCATATTCCATATTCCCTATGAGTGAGAAGAGAATGAGCAAGGGCAAACTAGAGCAATGCAGCCTCATCACCTTTAAGGCTCCAATCCCAGGAGATTTTTGAGTGATATCTAATAGCAGAAGATATGAAAAATGGGTGAATGTGTCTCTTACATGTAGAAAGAGAGAAAAGGAAGAGGAAAGGCATAACTGCAGTTAACAGGGCTTTATCTCACCACAGATGGCCAGCTTCATCTTAGTCCAAAGTGAGTATTATCAAAACATGACCAACGAAAGCTGATTTCTAACAACCATGGGCTGTTAAGGCTGATTGTTAGCTTTAGCCATACCAAAAGCCTCCCATATTGTTGGGCAAAGAATAGTGACTGAACATCCTGTTCCAACTTTCAGGAGTCTGGGAGAAAGAATTGGAGTATATGGATGTCTGTTTGAAAGAGAGATACTAGAAGAAAGAAACCGGAAGGTTTGCATAGTGATCTCAAAGATTATTCTATTCATTGTTGATGTTTAACAGAATTTGTTTAGGATGACAATGAAATCAATAAATTAAACAGCAAAAGTAAGATTACAGGGTTAATGCTGATTAAGATCAACTGGTTAACAATGTGTTGAATTATGTGTGAAAAATCATAATTGAGAGACATCTACTTGGGGGAAAGATGGGGTAATAAGGATTAGATTTATCCTCCTACTGGAAATAACTTAAAAAACAAAAAAAATAGATGATAGACATCAAGCAGTGAGGGACAGTACTATCTGAGTGATGAGAAACAAAAGAGGTGAGTCCTTTGATTACCCCAGCATGCCACCTGGAGAGAGTTTTCAGGCTGCAAGGTGGGGAGGAGGAATCTAAGTAAAACCTGGTGTTCTCTCTGAGAGATACCACTGGAAGAATGGGAAGACTGGCAGTTAGAGTTTGTTATTAAAGAAATCTCAGTAACTTTAAAAGAATTCAAGTTTATTTCTGACCTCAATGGAATTAAATTAGAAACCAGTATCACCAAGATATGTAAAAATTTTCTAAATATTTAGGAACAAAAGAGCATACTACTTAATAGCCTGTGAGTCAAAGGAGAAATGAAAGGAAAAATTAAAAAGTGTTTGGAAACAAATGAAGATGAAAACACAATATTTTGTGAAATACAGTACTTCAAAGCAAATTTAGAGCAATTCCTATATTGGAAAAAAGAAATGGTTTCAAATCAGTAACTTCAGTTTTCTACCATGGAAAACTAGAAAAAGAAGAGCAAATGAAATGGAAACTAAAGAAAAGAGATTAGACTAAATCAGTAAAAGAGAAAAAAGAAAATCAATAGAAAAAAAATCAATAAAACTAAAAATTGGTTCTTTCAGAAGACCAATAAAATTGATAAACCTCTAGGCAGAGTGATCTGGAAAAAAAGACAAAATTATCAATATCAGGGATGAGGAAGGTGACATCACTACAGATTCTACAGATTTGAAAAGCATAAAGAAATACTTTGAACAAGTTTATGACAACACATTCCACAACTTAGATAAAATGAAAAAACTCTTTGAAAGATGCAAATTACCAAAGTTCACTCAATGGAAGAAATAATTAAATAACCTGAATTCTTATATAATTTTTTTTTGCTTTGAAATTTAGAAACAAATTTTATTTAAGCTTTGAAATAGAATTCCTAAAATATCAACTTTAAAAAACTGTAGCTACACAATAATGCATTGTCTTTATCATGCTAGAATGTGCCTTAGACTCAAATAAAAAACCATGAGACAAACCACTATCCTTTGACAATTTGCGCAAAGAGAGAGTGTCTAATGAGTAGCACAGATGGACTTGCAAAGGATGGGCTGTTTTACTTCAGGCACCATTAAAAAACAAAAAAGCACAAATGCATGGGTTTTCAGGTATACACATTAGAGTGAACCCTTTGCACTAGGAATCAGGGCATTTTGTCATGTAGTATTAACATATAATTTGAAAATTGTGTAGTGTCAAAAAGATAGAACCCGCTAGCATTCAACAATGTTGTCAAGGAGACAAGAAAATGTTCTACTGAATGTTTCTTCTTTGTATAATTACTGGATACACTGATAGCAACTTTGAAATGAGAAAAGGAGCTTGCACTCATTTTATTTTCTGTTTAAAACAAAACAGAAACACCAAAACATTAGCCCCGTTATACATTAACATTTCTAAAGAACATCAATTATGCAAGAAAAATACTAAGAACAAAAAGGCTGTTTACAGATATCAGACATAATGAGTGATCAGTAGACTTTCACAAGGCTTTGCAGTGGTTCTCAGCAGAAACCAATTTGTAATCACTGACAATAAACAGGCGTAGCATTCTTGGCCAGGTATTTTAGGTAATCATACAAATAGTGCAACAATAATGCAAAGCTCTTCTCATCAAGAGGCGTATATATCAACATAGCTCCAATTCTTATGAATAATCTCAGGAGATGTGGCACTCCATAACCCTAGGACATTGGCGCATGAGGGTGAGCCAAGAGGATTTCAGCATTCTGGGGCCTCTCAAATTTGTAGAGTACCAGAGTGCCCAACATCATGTTGAAGTATTCTTCCATTCCAGCAAAGACTTCATTCACTGAATATTCCTTATTGTTGATATTTCCCTGTGATTTCTTGAAACTTGCATACTCTTTTAGAATGGCGTCTACATTTTTCTTAGAAGGGAGTTGAAGAAACAGCTGCTTCTGCCTGGTAAGTCTGTCTCAGGCCTCAATAAGCCGTGGTTTTAATTCTTCAGGAATCTTCACTTTAACTTCTACTCTATTCTTCAATACCTCCTCCCTTTCAACAGTGGGATCAGCCCTGGCCCTTTTCTTCCGAGGTGGCCGAGAGGCTTCACTGGCACTGCCGCCATGTCCGTTTCCAGGAGCCTTCTGTTTGTTCTTTCTTGTCTTCCTCATGGATCCTGAAGGGGGGTTATCTGCAGAGTGACTCTTCCTTACGCCCATTCCCCCTACCCCCCTCCACTTCTGCCTGGGGGAACTGGTTCCAAATTCTTCTGCTGTGGACCAGCTGTCTTCATTCCTGAGGAGGCCTCTCTCATCTTACTTGTCTGCATATTGCTTCTAGTTGGTTTTTTTGAAGTTGTCGTCTTCAGATTGTTGTCCATGAGTGAGTACCCTGCTTCCTGGAACTCAGTCAACCCTGTTCTTATTTCAACCAATAATCCTCTTCCTTCTTGCTCTTCCAAGAACTAGTGTTTTCTCAAGTGGAATCTTACAGATCTTCTGGGATGGTCTGGAAGGATGAAGATGCGAGACAAAACCCAAGATTCGGTAATCAGGATCAGATCTTCTGATTGTACTATACAGCAAACTTAGCCTTTCTGATAATGGCTGGCAGCCGATGCGTGATCACTGCAGTCCCTTCAATGGCTGTAGTCCCTATATCCTTTACAGAAACTGATTTTGTAGTTAAAAACCTTCCAACAAGAAAACAGGCCCAGGAGGTTTGACTGGGGAATTCTACCTAACACTTAAGAAAAAAATAATAACAATTTTATACAAACTCTTCCAGAAAATTGAAGAGGAGGGAATACTTCTCAAATTATACTATGAGGCCAGCATTACTCTAATACCAAAATAAGACAAAGGCCTAAAAAGGAAAAGTAAATCACAGACTCTTATCATTCATGAACATAGATGTACAAATTCTTAACAAATTTTTAGCAAATCAGATCCAACAAAATATACAAAGGATATTCCTTCCTAAACAAGTGGGGTCTATCACAAGAATGCAAGGTTGGTATGACTTTCAAGAATCAATCACTATAATTCACCATATTAACAGATTTATAAAAGAATACCCAAATGATCATCTTAATAGATGCATAAGAAGCATTTGGCAAAATCCAACATCAATTTTTGATAAAAACTCAGCAAACTAGGAGCACAAGGAAGTTTCCTCAATCTGATAAAGGGTAGCTAAAAAAACTATGGCTAATATTATTTTTAATGGTGAAAGTTTGAACACCTTTCCTCCAAGATCAGAAGAAAGCACACTCTCACTACTATTAAGCTTTGTATAGGATATTCAAGCCAGTGTGGTTAACCAAAAAAAAAAAAAAAAAAAAAGCACTTGAATTGAAAAAAAAGGTATAGAGCTGGCTTTATTCACAAATAACATGGCTGTCTAGATAGAAGATCCTATAGCATCTACCAAAGTATTAATAAATGAATTTTACACAGTTGCAAGATGAGGCAAGATCAATATATTGAAAGCAACTGTATTCCTCTATAGTAACATGAACATCTGGAAATTTAAACAAAAGCTACTATTTCTAATAGAATAAGGAAATATAAAATTTATAGGCATCAATCTGAAAAAAATTGAGATATATACACTGAAAACTACAAGGCATTTCTGAGAAAAATATTAAAAGACCTAAATAAATGGAGAGATACAATGTTCATGGATCAGAAGGCTCAGTATCAATTAAGATAGCAATTCTTCCCAAACTGATCTATAAATTCAATATGATCCCAATCAGAATACCAGCAGAAAATTTTAGGAATTTCTAGTCTGATTCTACAATTCATATGGTAATATGAAGGGCCTAATAAGAGACAAAAATAACATTAAAAAATAAAGTTGGAGAATTTAATACTATCTGTGTTTAAAATTTTAATGTTATAGTCATCAAGATAATGTAGAATTGATATAAAGATAGACAAATTCATCAACAGAATAATATAAAGAATTCAGAAAAAGGCCACACATACATAGTCAATTGATGTTTGACAAATGTATAAAGGCTATTTAGTAGTAACAGGATAGTCTTTCTAGAAAATGGTTCTGGGCACAATTGGATATTCATATATGCAAGAAAATGAACTTTGATCCACGTATCACACCACATATAAAATTGACCAAAATGTAATTTTAAAATCATAAACATTTTAGAAGACAAAAAGGGGAGACAATCTTTGTGATTTCTTTAGCTCTTTAAACATTTTTTTAAAAAAGATTTTATTTACTTATTTTTAGAGAGAGGGGAAGGGAGGGAGAAAGAGAGGAAGAGAAACATCAATGTGCAGTTTCCTCTCATATACCCCTAGCTGGGGACCTGGCCTACAACCCAGGCATGTGCTCTGACTGGGAATTGAACTGGTGACCCTGTGCTTTGCAGTACGGTGCTCGATCCACTGAGCCACATCAGCCAGGAGCTCTTTAAATCTTTAAGATATCTTAGTCGTGACATCAAAGGCAAACCCATAAAAGTAAAACATTGGGAAAATGGACTTTATTAAATAAAATTAAAAACTCCTTATCTTTGAAAACTACTGTTAAGAGAATGAAAACACAACCCACACACTGGGAGACAGTATTTCATATCTGACCACATGCATACTGGGAAAAGGACTTATATCTAGAATATTTTTAAAATTACAAAAATCAGTAACACTTAAAAAATAAGGCAAAGATTTGAACAGACCCTTTCCAAAGAGCAAACAGGTAGAAATAAGTATATGAAAAGATTCTCAATATTATTTGTCATTACTGAAATACAAATTAAAATCACACTGAAGCACTATTACACAGATATTAGAAAGTCTGAAGTTAAAAAGACTGCCCATACCGAGTGATGAGGAAGATGGGAAGCATCTGAAACTCTCATAAACTACTGATGGGAAGATGAAGTGGTACAACCACTCTGGAAAACAGTTTAATCTTTTCATAAAAAGGTGCATATGCAATTTATAATATGTCCCAAACATTTCATTCCTAAGTGCCTGTCATGAGAAATAAAACCATACAAAGATTTTTACATGACTCTGCACAGGAGCTGTATATCTAACAGCTAGAACAAAAAGCAACATGCATGTCTTCCGCAGATGAACAGATAAGGAAACAGTGGCACAGCTACTCAAAAAATGAACTGTTGATATAGTCAAAATATGAATGAATATTGAAATATTATGCTGAGTAAAAATGTCAAATGAAAGAATACATACTGTATGATTCCATTTACAGGACATACTAGAAAATGTAAACTAATCTATAGTGAGAGAAAGCAGATCAGTAGTTGCCTACATTCAGGGAGAACTAAAGGAAACGAGGGGAAGGGTTATAAAGGGGCACAGGGGACTTTTGGAGGTGGTAGGCATCTCTGCCATGCTGATAGCTTTTTGAGTTTGTACACATGTCAAAACTTGTCAAACTGTACACTATATATACAATTTATTGTATGTCAATTATATCTCAATAAAACTATTTTAAAAACATCGTTATTTACTAAAACAGACTTACTTTTTTACATGCTTACTTTTTCTGTACCATATACAAAAAAACCTCACTGATTTGTGACTTTCAAATCCCACAATTAGGAGTTATTATATATTGGATGTATGGGTAGGTATGAAGGTTTTTCACATTAATCCTACAGGTACGCATTTGAATAGAGAATAAGGGCTCTTGAGAGAGCAACAGAGAATACCTGGCCCCTTTTCTCCAACTACTTGAAGGTGAATATCTAAACCTCATATGCTGGAGAGCTTTTTGGCTTCAGCTTAGCAAACCCATTAACTGACCACTGAGTAAGTAGCCTCTTGTAACAGATTTATAACCATGACTGACATGAGGCACAGGTGTGAGAGTTCACAGGGAGGCCTGGGTTCAGGTTCCATCTTTGCAATTTACTGCTTCAGTCCTCACTATGAATCCCTCATACGTAGATGCTCAGTCCCTAGAGACTCCCACAGTGCCAGTGGAGTGTTTGCTGATCTGAACCAATATTCCTTAATAAAGCTATTATTTTTCTCATCGGGACTATTTGGAAACAGACAGGTTGGAAATACTAGGTCTAACTGGCAAATCAAGGCTACTAGGTAAAGAAGTTGACTTCAATGCTGGATAGAGATTAGCATTACCATCTAACATTTTAAAAATAGAAGAAAAACTCCCAAGGTCCAGGCTCTACCACGCACCAATGAAATCAGCTCTCCAAGGATATCAGTATTTTTAAAATGCTCCCTCCCCATGTGATTCTGACATGTGGTGAAGTCTGCTAGACATGCTAAGGCATATTAGCATCAGTTTCAACCTGATCTCCTTTATTCCAGAATTAATCTCAGAAATGGACTCTATTCTTGGGTTCTTAATGCTGTGTTCCTCAGTCATGTTCTACTGGCAGAATCTGTTTTGTTCTTCCCTCACTTTTTCTGTATGATCACAATGGCTGTGTTTCCACTCTCAGAAAGCCCCCCACCCCGCCAATCATTTGCTTGTTGGTTTGGGGTAACATTTCTGAACAATGTGTGACTCATACTATAACTCTATCATAATGGGTCAACAGAAGAGTCATCTTTTCAACAATCATTTGGCCCCCTGGATTTGGAAAATGGGTCAATATGCTCTCCACCTCCCCCAAAATTTTCATCTGCTTGAAGATAGTAATCAAATATCTTTCAGAGAAAATTGTAACTATTGATATTTCTCAACAAACCAGACTTACTGTGGTGATCACTTAGTAATATATACAAATCTCAAACCATTATGTTGTATACCAGAAACTAATGTAATCTGTCAATTATACTTCAAATTTAAAAAATGAAAAAATGAGGCATTTTTTCTCACTGACCTTACAGTGGCATTCGCAAAGAAAACATTTTGGCCCTATGGGAGTTTAATGTCACAATGTCTGACATAATCCTTAATGGTTGATTCAAAATATTACTGTCTGTTATATATCAGAAATTCAATCATATATTCATTCATTCATTCATTCAGCCAGTCAGTCAATTAATATCTAGTGATTGCCTATGATATGCCAGGTATTCCACCGGCTTCTGGGTGCAGGATACAAAGTCAGTATCCAGAAATTGAAGGCACTTTTGTATACCAACAATGAATTATCAGAAACAGAAATCAGGGCTAAAAATCTCATTTGCTATAGCAACAAGAAAAATAGAGTACCTAGGAATAAACCTAACCGAGGAGGTAAAAGACCTGTACTCTGAAAACTACACAACCCTGAAGAAAGAAATTAAGGAAGACACAAAAAAATGGAAGCATATATACTGTGTTCCTGGATTGGAAGAATTAACATCATCAAAATGTCCACACTACCTAAAGAAATGTATAGGTTCAACACAATCCCTATTAAAATACCAATGACATATTTCACAGATATAGAATATTTCAAAAATTTATTTAGAATCATAAACAATCCTGAATAGCCTCAGCAATTTTGAGAAAGAACAAAGTAGAAGGGATCATAATACCTGATATCAAACTGTATTACAAGGCCACTGTAATCAAAACAGTCTGGTAATAGCATAAGAATAAACAAATGGGACTACATCAAATTAAAAAGCTTCTGCATGGCTAAAGAAAACACTAGCAAAATGAAAAAGGAACCAAATGTATGGGAAAATATATTTGCTAATGATACCTTGGACAAGGGTTTGAGCTCCAAAATATATAAAGAACTCATATGACTCAACACCAGGAAGGCAAATGATCCAATTAAAAAATGGGCAAAGTACCTCCTCTATGAACAGATACTTCTCTAAGGAAGACATACACAGGGCCCAGAGACATATGAAAGGATGCTCAGCATCACTAGCCATCAGAGAGATACAAATTAAAACCACAGTAAGATACCACTTCACACTGGTCAGAATGGCCAAAATAAATCAACAAACAAGTGCTGAGGTTATAGAGAAAAGGGAACCCTAGCTCACTGTTGGTGGGAGTGCAGACTGGTGAAGCCACTGTGGAAAACAATATGGAATTTCCTCAAAGAACTAAAAATGGAACTGCCTTTTTGCCCAGTGATTCCACTGCTAGGATTAAACCCTAAGAATCCTGCAACACCATTTTGAAAGAACCTGTGCACCTCAGTGTTCATAGTAGCGTTATCTACAATAGCCAAGTGCTGGAAGCAACATAAGTGCCCATCAGTAAATGAGTGCAGGGCAGGGGAGAGTAATGAGGTAAAAATGGACACAACTGTAATTGAACAGCAGTAAAAAAAAACAAAACACAATCAAACACCATATAGATACAATGGAACTCTTAAGGATGACAAGTAAAGAAGCAATTAAAATATTCAATAAATGCTATGGAATTATTGGCAGAACACAAAAGGGGCATTGTACCCAATTTTGTATTTCCAGGAAGGTCTCCTGAAAAGATGTCAGCCAAGCTGAGTGCTGAGGTTAGACAAGTTAGGATTTTATCGGGCAAAGAAAGCAATTAAAAATGTCTACTTGGAATTCCATCGGATAGTGATATATAGGGGAGCTAATCTTGACTGCCAGGCACGGTGACAGTGCTTTCCATGTGTTAAATAACAGATCTTCACAATAACATGGTGAAGAAGGTACTATTAACCCCATTTTGGAAAATCACATTCCAGCAAAACTTTGCCTTATTCTTCTCAGTCAGTAAGCTTAAATCTTTGGGAGAAGTAGAGAGGTCTATCTACAGTGCTCTTCATTTCCAACAGATTCCACTGATGACTGAGTGCCAGAATGCGTCCAAAGGCGTGTGGTAGGGCTGAACTTGTAGTTGAGATTTCCACATTTTCGATCAGTTTTTAGGCACTGCTCACGTGCTGGATAGCTGTGTTGTGGCTCTCTGCTATTTAGGGTCACTCTATTTTCATTCAGATTGACCCACTCTCTCTCTAGCCGCTAAAGTGAGCAGAGATGTCTGCTCTTGTTTCTTTGAAAGGCCACAAGTTAGAACCCATGTATGTAATTTGGCTTCATGTTGTAGAATTAGTTTTTTTCTTTACCTGTTGCCATATGAGTGTGAAAATAAACTCAGTAATGTAAGTCAAATTGTTAAAGAACTTACTTTATTGACTAGAGAAGTAGAAGTCAGAAGGCTATTTTTTGGTGTTGATTGCATAAGGAAACAGGTTGTTTTATACAATTTGTATATATTGCCCTATATATGCAAAAAATATATATATAACCATATATATACATATGTAAGTAAATATTTAATTTCTATACAATTGTATATATAGCCCTATGTAATTTGGGCCTATGTATGTTATGGTGCTTCTCAGAGGTATTCTTTATTCCCTTTAATTCAATATAAATAGAGACTGTAGAGTTTTAAGGAGCTATTTATTGAAGGTTCATACCTGGGCTGGGGGCCTGCTTACAGGAAAGGCAGCTTATATTCTGTACTCAATGTCTCTGAGTGCATTGAAAAATATAAAAAAAATTTTTTTGAGGTTAAGCTAGGAAAAACTCCTGAAGCTTTGACTACGAAGGAATGAGGCAAGGAATTACATACAGTAATTAGAAATAGAGTAAAAAAAAAACACTGCCTAGCCCTGGCTGCTGTGGCTCAGTGGATTGAGCACCAGCCAGCGAACCAAAGGATTGTTGGTTCGATTCCTAGTCAGGTCACGTGCCTGGGTTGCAGACCAGTAAGGGGCGTGCGAGAGGCAAACACACATTGATGTTTCTCGCCCTTTCTCCCTCCCTTCTCCTCTGTCTAAAAATAAATTAATAAAATATTTTAAACAAACAAAAAAACCCGCTGCCTGTTCTCTGGAAGCTTCTCTTGAACTGAGCCTATGCTCTCAGAGTTCATCCTTGTGCTAATTTTTTTGGTAATCATCTCCAGACTTTGTTTTTTAAACTCCTCATCTGAGGATATGTTTACTGATTTTAGAGAGAGGGAAAGAAACATTGATGTAAGAGAGAAACATTGATCAGTTGCCTCTCGTTCTTGCCCCATTGAAACATAGAATCTACAACCTAGATATCTGCCCTGACCTGGAATCGACTCTGCAACCTTTTGGTGTATGAAATAATACTCCAACCAACTGAGCCACCCAGCCAGGGCATCATTTCCAGACTTTTCAAAAACAGTTCAACAAATAACTGTTTTGATTGTTTTTGAAAATTATATAAATGGGATTGCATTTTTATATTTGTGCTTCTTTGCATAATATGTTTATGAAATTTGTCATTCTATTGATGTAGTTGTAGTTCATTCAGTTTTATTGCTATATTACCACCTAACATGTGCCCAATATTTATGTTTTATGTATACCTGAAAAGAGTGTGGTTTTGGCATTTGCTTATGTATACAGTGTATACTTATATATTAGCTCCTTTGTTAATCATCTTGTTTAAATCTTCTAGAGCCTTAATTTTTTTTCCAACTTAATTCTTTTAATCATCAAGAGACATATGTGTTAAAATCTCCCAATACTATTAATATCTGCCTACAGAAAAAAAAAGAAATAGCAATATAAGAGGTAAAGTCTTTGAAATGCTTGTATTCAAAGAAGCAAATTGGCGTTTATATAAATGTTTGCAACTAGAGTCTATTCATTCGCTTAGATGGGGTTAAGTATTATGAAGTGAAGTAAACCAAAGCCAAGTGAGGAGAGAGAAAGGACTGAGGGTGATGCCTTTTGCATCAGGCGGCCAGGGAAGGTCCCCCTGAGGAGGGGAAATATGAGTAGGGATCTAAATGCTGTGAGGAGTTTGCTAAGGGGAGATCTCAGTGGAGAACATTCTAAGCTGAAAGATGAGCCAGAGTAAGGGTCTTGATGTAGAAACAGGCAGTGTGGATTGAAGGACGACCAAGAACGCCTGCGTGGCCGAAGAAGTATAAGGGTGGGAGAGAATGTTGGGTGGGGGGCGAGAGGTTGGTGTGCAGAGAACTGGGGGTGGAGAGGCAGATCCTGCGGAGCTCTGAATGTTACAGTAAAGAGTTTGGATTTTATTTTAAGTGTAATGGGAAGCCACTGAAGAGTTTTGCGCAGGGAACTGTCACAAACTGATGCATGTATTTTCAAAGAGTCGGTCTGGTTGGGGTATAAAACTGACCACAGGAGTGCAACAGTTGACGTAAGGGGACCAGTTGGGAAGTTACAGCAATAGTCCAAGAGCTGGTGACAGCCACTGAGGTGACAGCATGCTGATAAATAGCACGGTTTGAGATGTGATGAAGATCGAGCTGAAAGGAGCTGCTGATGGACTGGTGATGATACTTAGGCGTTTGGCTTGAGTATTAGGGCAAATTGTGGTGCCATTAGTTGAGCTGAGGAGGAAACGGAAGAGCACACAAACTTGGGGAGGAATAGCAAGGGTTTCATTTTGAACATGCTGAGTATGAGATACCTATTACATATTCAAGAAAAGGTACTGAGTGTACAATTGGACTGACCAAAAAAAAAAAAAAAAAAAAAAAAAAAGCACTCTGGGGAATTATTAGAGCTGGGGATTAAAAATCAGGAAATAGCAGCACAGAGATGGTATATAAAACTGCAGTCTCTAATGAGATCTCCAAGGGAACACCACGGAGTGAATGTAGACAGGAAAGGGGAGAGGGGTGAACATGGGGTCGCTGGGCCCCCTGACCTAGAGCTGGGAAGAGGAAGGAACGCTGGCAGAGGAGACTGACTGTGCTGCTAGAATGGTAAGAGAAACCCAGAAGAGTATCTCTTGGAAGTCAAGAAAAAAAGATGTTTTCATAGAAGAGCTATGGTGTGATCAACTTTGTCAAACGTTGCTGAAAGCTGAATAAGAACATCAATTTATATTTTTAAAAAACTCATACAGAAATATTAAACTAAAAATTAGGGAGGGAATATTAATTGAACTGTTTTATTATAAAGTCCAATGTTTAATTTAAAAATGGTGACAATTAGGTAACAGTTTTTATGTCAACTAGAGGCTTACCACACAAATAAAGCAATTAGCCCAAATGACAACCAATAACCTCTTTGAAAGCTACCAACATTGGGAGGGGTAATTGCTTCCAACTCTGAAGAACTTTAGCAAGTGCCATGTGAGCTGTATTGAGTCAAAATATGAAATAGGATCTCACAGTTTCACAATGGGCTAAGTGCTTCTGTCAAAATGCCCCATCACTGGTGAGTTTGTACCATGATTATAACTGAACTTTTATATCCAAGTAAATGCCTGTATGCTCCATTTTATCCCAGCGCTACTTGTATTTCTTGGCCTCTCAGCAGACACTTGGTAAGAGCAGTGCCTTCTGTGTAAAGTATTTCTTCCCTGGATGATTTGGAACATTCCAAACCAAGGTTGGCTTTCCCCTATCACATAATATACCCTAAATGAACTATGTGCCCACTTAGCCAATATATATTCAAAGAGCTTGCTGAGAGAATGTAAACCAATAGTAGTATAAGTAAATCACCATTATAATATAAAAGTAGCATGCAACAAAAAAATCTAAAATCCAGTGCAAAGGAAACTGTATTAAATTATCTATTGTTTAGCTCCTCACCAGCCATGCCAGTAATCTGTAGGTGTATCATACAGGTGACTACATTATTTAATCAGCCTCTAAAATAGGGAGTAGTAGGCACATAGTAGGCTCTCAAAAATAGTTGAGTTGTTTTAGAAAATAGATATACTTACGGAATTTTTAAGTAAGCTCTACTATTTGGGATTCCTCACAAAAAACTTGACCAGTACCAAAGGGGGAAGGTAGTCTCAATGCATAATGATTGAGTTGATTAGCTTTTAAAATCCTTTAGCAACCTCAACTTACACAATTTGATTTTCATATCATTGCTTTTCCTATACTATCAAAAATGGTGCTTTCTTTACTATTTCAAACTCATCATAAAATTGCTAAAAATCGAAAATTCAATTTGCCACATTACTGCTAATTTGAATAATGGCTGAATAAAAGACAGGAAACGCTGAAGCAGCAATGATTTCTAAAACATTTTGCACTTTCCTCCTCCATCCCTGTAAAGTAAAGCTCGAATGCTACGCACAATTACACAAGAAAATCAAGAAAGCCATTACATTCAGCATTTTGTCATGATCATTGTTACCATGGCAAAAAGTGGGCTTAGTTTAGCACAGCTGCTACGGGCAAGGTCTGCTGGCCTTTTGTAAAGCTGAGTAACAAGATAATGCCAAATTCTGTAGTCTGTCACTGTCCCCCTCACCCCCAATCCAGGATAAGACTATTGTCCACAGATGCTACTGCCTCATTCCTTAATGATCTTGGCCAATGCCATCTTGTATTCTTACACTACTGTATTCTTACTGTTGGCCAGTGGCCAAGGAACACAGTTCATCGAGGAAGGTTACCTGTTGACCCACATCCTGTTCTAAGGGTGAAAACTAAAGATTTCCGTAATATGAAAGGCCAAAGTTTCAACAGTTGTATTGCAAGTGAAAAGAGAGTCGGGCTGGAAATAGCTCAGGCTAGCAAGTGAGAGGGACAGATACAGGCCTGCGATGACGAGCTGCATGACGTATTAGTCTCTCTGAGTATTAGGTCAGTTTTCTGTAAAGGGGGATAAAAGTGGCCTCCTTGTGAGAATTAACTGAGATAATGTGCCAGCCCCGGTGCCCTGTGGGTGCTCAGTGATATGGCATTAATATGGCCTCCTCCTTTAACACCATTCTTTTTCTTTTTTAATCCTTACCCAAGGATATGTATTGATTTCAGACAGAGAGGAAGGGAGAGAGAGAGAGAGAGAAAAACGTTGATGTGAGAGAGAAACATCAATAGGTTGCTTCTCATCCACACCCTGACCAGGCATTGAACCTGCAACCTACGTACCCTGACTGGGGATCAAACCCACAACCTTTTGGTGCCTGGGACAACAGCACAACCAGCTGAGCCACCTGGCCAGGGCCACACTTCTTAACCACCTAGATTTCCCCGCCCATGGGAATGTTGACCGTGAAGTTGGTAGGTAAACTGTTTTCTACTGTTTGAAGGTAACTTGTTTTGATCTTTTATACAGGGATGGGCAAAAGTAGGTTAATAATAATAACAATTAATTAATAAATAAATAATAATAAAAGAATCAACTCCATGTGTCGCACACTCACAACTGTAAATCTACTTTTGTTTACCCTGTATTGTTTGGCTATTCTCCTCAGAGAGCTGAGGATAAAACACTGTTTAAGGTCTGACAGTATGCACAAATTTCATATCAAAAGGATGGAAGTCAGTGTCAATATCATAATATGCACCACATCTTATTATTCATGTTCTGAGTGACACCGATATTATCACTATAAAATGGAAAATGGCATATGTACTAATTTCAACCTCATGCAAAGATTTTTAGTTTTAAAAAATGAAGCAACATTATGAAAGCAGAGAAGTTTAAATTATCTGAAATGAATACATTAATCAACTCTCTGTATTTACTAGAAACAAAGGCTACTAGCATTTTTACCAGCTAAACAAAATATTTTTTTTCTAATGAGATTTCAGCGGAGTATCGTTTATCTTAAGAGAAAAATAATGGGACCTTACCTATTCCAGTAGCTCCAGAACTGGTCATGCAGGTAGGCGTGGTGGCTACATTCATCACCAAATGAGGCTTTGCTTTCAATCCAGTGAATTATGTGCCCTTCTACAGCTAAGGGACAAAGCATTACTAATATGGAGCAAAGGAAAGGGAAGATTGAAAATTCTGCACTCTGTACAGGCCTCTCTGTGCTTCACATTAGTGAGCAGAGGCTTGGCCCTCCCCGACATCTATGGAAGTAATTATGAAACAACACATGGTATATGTTTGTTACAAGGAACATTTATGCCACAATCACATCCCTTTTATTTTCATCATCATCTTCAAAAGTCCTTCTCTTATTCTGAGACTGTATAAGTTGACAAGTAATGTGAAAACAAACAAAAGTGAGCCTGGCTTTTCAACAGAACTGTATTTTAAAAATGTAATATTTAGAGAAATGACTTGGAAATAGCAACCTAAATGTCTTCAGAAGACATGCTTATTTTTCAAGTATATGTACATGATTTTAAGAAATAGATTTCTTCTGAATCTATTATTTTCTGCTATTTTAAAATAATTTTTTCCAACGATTTCAACCATCCAGATACAATACTATAAAGCTGATCTACTCTGGTAACATTTGCTTGTAAAAGAAAAAAAATTAAAAATCTATGAAAAAACACATCCCTTTTTGTCTATAAACAAATATATAACAGAGTTTAAGAACTTACCAACTGGTACTTGTAAAATAAAGTCTGGTGTTTTGTCATAACCATTTGCACGGAGCTGATCTTCATCTACAGGAAGAAAAAAAATACTATTATTTACAACAGTATTTCATTAACGAGATAGCAGTGTAATTGCTTTTCTTTCTTAAAAATGTATACAAATTACCAATGTAATTATACATGTCTTTCTTAACAAACCGGAAGCATCAATTTAAGAATGCCTCTTTATCCCTTCTGCATTTTTATGTTTTTAACTTTACTAAGTCAAGCTGTCATATGCTACTTTTTTTATAATTGAAAATACTCAAAATAATGAAATATACTTACTGATTAAAAGAAGAGGCTTCACTACCATGAATATCACTAATGTTATCAGCCAATATTGACAATTTACAGTATGGTACGTGCACAGAGTCCTTTACAATTATAAAACAAACACTTCCATTAAAGCAATTAAGAAAGTTTAGTCTCTATTAGTGAAACTTCCTTCACATAAGAACATAAGAGAGGGACAAGGACAATGGGATCACCACAGAGAATTAATTATCCTGCTGAAATTGGTTGGGTATGCTATTGTTTCTAGCATTTACCAGTGTTTTACAACGAACAATATGTGATTTTGAAAAGCAAACAGGGTTTGAGATTTTTTTTTTCTAGGTCTGTTTGATTTCTTGATCCTGTGTAAATATCAATGATCCATTCAGAAGGAAAAGAGATGGGAAAACAGAGAGCTTTACAAAGTTGGAAAAAAACTAGCTATGTTCTTGGTTTAAAAAAAAAAATTCCTCAGATATTTTCTAAATGCTGTCCTTGACTTCTAATGACATTACAATGTGATTTCTGAAATGAGGAGTTCTCCATTAGATTTTGGAGTGACCAGGTCATTCAATTCCAGACGTGGCTTTCTGTCTTCACCGAACCTCAACTAATGGCCCAACCAAGTAACAAGGAAGGCTGTGTGGTCTCTTAACACCTACTGGGCTGTTGACATTGTCATGCATCCCATTCGCCTTCCTGCATCACCTTTGATTAAAATTAATGGCCCATTTCCAGTGTTGGGTAGCTTATTTCCAACCCATTTGTCAGCCCAAGACAGTGGTTTCACGGCCAATGTTCAGAAACTCTGTTTGAGAACACTCTTGTATACGTCTTGAAAGGTCAGCATTTTAAACGTAAATAACCTTTTAATGACAAGACATATTTAAAGTGAATATTTAAGTTAGATTTTATTAAAAGTTGATATCCTTCAACTACCCAGATTTTGAAGGCTTGATGCCAGAATTCAGAGCAATCTCCCATCCTTGGACTCTAAAAAATTTTAAGGGAACAAATGAGATAAGGAAATACAATATTAAAGTAATCTTACTTTAAAGCAACAGAATTTGGAAAACTGGACTGCAGATGAATGAGACTGGAAGAATTTCTATCCTCTAAATGCACTCTGACCACAAGAACGTTTAATGGAAAAGGCATTTATTATAATCAACTCAAGTGCCTCGAGCTGACGTTTCAGGTAGCCGATGAACAGTTTTAAAAGCTGGGTTGACATTAAAAAAAGAGATTAATATTTTATTAAAACTATCCTAGCTTGATCAACCTTTGCAGATGTTAAAACCTATTTCAGAAAGAAAAATGATTACGTTTCTGACAGCAGCTCAAAACAAAATTTCAAAGGTCACCAAGCAGTCCAAATGCACACACTAATATACCTTTAAAAGGCAGATGCTGCACTCCTGTTCACTGCACCAAAGTTACCAGCACAATACCTACAATTTGAATTTCATGACTTAATGTGAAAATAAAAATCCCAAACTTTCTTCCCTACTCTGACCCCACCTTCCTCCCTCTCAGTATAAAGTTGATCCAATAGTACTTTTACCCAAAGGATGGCTTCTAAAAGGCAGACAGACTGATAGGGGTTATTCCGAATATTGGAAATACTGTGTTATTTATTGACTATCTTCTTTATTTACTAAATTCCCACTGCCTTATGCACCCTGTTTCAGCCTTCACATTGTTTCTTTTATCCTAGGTTTCCTAAGAAAGGAGGAGGGAACAACTTGGCAAAGGTCAGAGGGAATGACAATGCAAGGATAAGGAGCGGCATTTATGAATGGAGGGCCTTGCTCCCCTGCCTAGGCCCCATGAGAAATTTCTGTCACCAATCTCATCAGGAGATTTTTAAGGTCAGCACCAACCATTTGGCCTGATTTCCTGACCCCAGACCTTGAAAGACTCCTCACCATTAGGATCATTCTCCAAACCAGCGGGTATGGATTTAAAATGTGGTTGACCACTTGGTGGGTCAGGGTTCCAGCTCAGTTGCCAGCCCACACTCTTTGGCCTCACTGTCCGTTCACTCCCTGTCTCCCACACAATAGGCTTTTAAACTGTATCCACTGCCCCAGTCTCACCACCAACACAGGCTTTGCACATGTTTAATGTTCCAAATGGATAACTGAATGAAATACAGGTGCATTTTCAAGAATATTCATGTCCTCTGCAAACCCTACCTAGACTGACTTCGTAACTTTCTGATTTAACTGCCCATGAATCAGCCAGGCAGAGACAACAAATCCTGCCCAGAGTTCCGGGCTTTATTTGGTCATTCGTGCCAACATCTTTCATCTTTGGTACCAACTGTCTGCTGAGGTTCATCTTGATCATAAAGAAACAAACTTCACTCCTTTCCTTCACACTCATGGGAAGCTTCCTTACTTTTTTAGTTTTGTCAGTAGTATTTATTTGAATAACACTGGAGGTATCTGTTCCTTAAAGCATGGGCAGAATTCCTCACCAAAGCCATCTGGGCCTGGTGCTACTCTGTGGTGGGCAGCTCTTTGGTTACTTCTCCTATTGCTTCTATGGCTACTGATTTATTTAGATTTTTATCTCTTCTACAGTTAGTTCTGCAATTTATATTTTCCTTGAGAATCATAGATTCCCTCCAGGTTCTTGTAGTAGCTCTTTGCACATATTTCAGTCAGGTGGTTACTTACGATTCTTTGAATTTCCCCAGTGAAAAACTGGATTTTTAAGTAACATCCAGTTTTCTTCAAGAAAAAAGAGATCAAGATTTAAAAAAAAAGAAAAGGTAAAAACAGTGTTAGAAAGGAAGAGGGGAAGTAATGGCAATGTTTTAAGCACTTTTAGTATACTTTCCCAAAGTGGTTGGGGATCAATATGAAATCAATATCCAAATCCTGTATACCTTTCTTATTCAGTGAATAAAGCAAATTTGAAGTAAAGCTCTTTCTGGTTTAAGGTGCACATTAAAAACACCCAATATATCTCATAACTACTAAGCTTATTAATGTCACAGTTCCAGCGTTCATTATCAAAATTAACACAAGAATACTCTCATTTAAAGGAAGTCTTGTTAGCCTCCAGATCCACAAACATAAGATTTTTAGTTAATGTGAGCCTCATGAAACAGTATTTCTGAGCTTGTAAAGTTTTGGAAATTATTGTTCCAACACTCCAATTTACACACAGGGTAAAAGTGTCTGACAGGAGTTAAGTGACCCACCGAGACGGGGACCTCTAAAACAGTTCAAGACGCAGCAACGATCCAAAACCACCAAGTTCTAGTTTGTCCCAATCAACCATATGCCACTCTTAATTATGACAAATATTTAAGTTTCCTCATATGTAATATTTATGAAGTGAGGAGAAGATTCTTATTTTCTTCCTATAGGATCCTGAAGCACAGGAGGGATGACGTCCATCCGTTGGGTATTATTGTTTAGATGACACCTGCCTGAAGTGGCAAACTCCACAGTCCCTTGATTTCTAGATGCTCCTCTCTCCAACTGAATTAAAAAAAAACAAAACAATACAACTGTTTTATCCACAGATAAAACAGATGTTAAATTTTTAAAAACAACCCAGGACCTCATTTATTTTTTTGGTTGCCAGCCCTGCCTTTAGAGGACATTTTAAAAAAGAAATTATACATACTTAAAGAACACTGTGAAAGTTTAATTCCTCTGGCCTTTTAATTACTCTCTCCTCTAAATACCCAAAATATCCAAAGCAATTAAGTGCTAATTACACAATTACATTTTTAAAAATAAAAGGCTGACTCTGAGTCAGAGAACAAAACACATCTGAAACCAGTTAGCATACACTTAAGACTCATGGAAGGGCATGGGGGCCACCAAGGAGAAGCTGGAGGTTTTCTTTTGTTTGTTTTATTAAAAGACTTTAAATGTAAGAAATACAGTTAATCCTAGAGAAATTATGTAAAATTCCAGTTTACAACATCTGAAAACAAAAGTAACATTTTGGCATGATATTTTATTTATGGATTTGTCAAAAGACTTCTGAACAGTAGGTTAAAATATATTGTATGATTAAAAAGGATCCTTTTAACACCTATAATATTTTTACTACATTGAGGAAGGGCGAAAGCAATATATAAAATACAAATGAAAACTATAGTATACCTTTTCTACTGAAATATTTCTTTTTCTGTGTTATATTTTCCCAAAACACTGTCTCATTCAATACTTGGTGGTATAACCTTTGTATTTCATATTTTTTATATTCTTTAATAGTAAGTCTCACAGCCTTTATATTCAATTTGAGAAGTTTGAAAAGTTTCAGTAATAAATGTTACTATGATATGCAAACCATGTGCAACGGTACACAGAACAGATATGCATTTAATGGGAAGACCCATAGCACCGATAAATGAAATCTTTAGAGAATCCAAAATTTCATTACAGCCATTAGTTTCAACCTCTTCCCCCAAAGCCTCTTATCAAAGACACTAATAAGGAATACAACTGATTGCTCTGACCTTGTCCTTTGCTTATGTCTTTAGGGGACAATACTAGTGAAAACTGAAGTGCCCTAGATAGGAAACAAATGGGAGGTCACGGAACTGGGACAATGCAAAGTAAGGCTGGGCAGGCTGATCCCCGCCGACTGGTGGCTGCAAAGACAGAGGACCTGAATATCAACAGCAAAAGTAAAGCCTGTCTATATTTTACACCACATCCATCTCCATTCTTTTGGTTTACTCCCATAAAAGAAAGGACAAATCAGCACAGCAGAGTAAAAAGAATACAAGGCAAGTTGTGGGGAGGGCACTAGCTGTGATGTAAAGCCTGGGGCCAGTTTCCCCTAAACGAAACGGGGGTACCTGATGGTCGCTAGAGCCCTTTAAACTCCAAAATTCTGAGCAATGGCTGAATGTGAGCCTTTGTCTGCCGCAGTTCTATTAGTTGTAGACACTGATGCTAGACCCTTCTGCAGGGCCAGCTCCATCTGTCCCAGAACTAATTTCGATGGAGCGGGGAGCACTGGCAGTTCTGAGGCATACAAAGGATCTTACACACACACGCAGAACCAAGGAGCCAATCCAACAGCAGCAGTAACAGATTTGCTGTAACAGATTTGACTCCCGGTGCCCTTGGTTATAGGGAGAGAAGCTTGAACCTGTAGCTCATGTTCTGTGGGATGAGTGAGATATTTGATTTTTCTGTCCTGTACCCCATCTTCTCTGGCATTGCCACCCTACTCACAATGTGATCTTGGTGGACAGTCAATAAGTGGCCCTCAAGCACTGGCCACAGGGGTGGATGTGACCCAGACTAGCTGATCAGAGCCCTTTCTGAGACTTGTAATGGGACAAAAGAAGGTCACCAATTTTTCTCTAGCATTATAAACTTTAAGGAGTAAAACACACTAGCAACTGCCAGGGATTATCTTTATTGCCTGCGAATTGAAGCCAACACTGAACAAATCAGAACACGAGAGGGATAAAAGAGGCGACATTGATGACACTGCTTTGCCTTCTGGATTCCAGACACACCAGAAGCAAAATTCTCTCTTTTGGATTCCCTAGGTTTATGGCTGAACCTCTAAGTTCTCCTTTTCGCGTGCGTCTAATCTAGTTTGGTTAGATCTCTGTCACAACCAAAAACAGTCAATATATCCATCAGTAGCCAGGAAAGCAGATGATCAGCAGACGTTGAGTTTTCTAACCAGAGCAATGGTGAGGGAAGAGCTGTGGGTCCAGAGCAGGAAGGCTCCATAATAAGAGGACAGGGCACCCTGCCTTCAAAGCTGCAGAGAGCAGGCTGTCTTCCAGCATGTCTGGGAGTCTCTTCTCTTCGTCCCAGGGAGAAGCACACACAAGCAAATTTAATAAGGGGAATAAGTAAAGATGATCCTTCATCATGACAATTTCTTCAGGAAGGGAAGAACAGGACTTCAATTCCCCACATCCTGACCCCAGTATCACATTCCTGTTACTCTGAAAACTGCATCTGATTTTTAATCTTCCGATAGATAGGAATTCAGATAGTTAATGCCTTATGAAATAAATGCCCAAACATCTCAGTTCCCTTTCGCTTATCCAATCGTGTTTTATTTCTAGTCTCTTATTTTCTACTGCTAACATCTGCACGCAAACACAACCTTAGTATTCTCAATCTCATCTGTTCCCGCTGCCTATTCTCCACCTGAAGTCACAACCCCCTGTTTGTCACCTCATAATCACTTCCCCAGCAGAGCACTGTTGTTTCAAGAGGGGAATAAAGCAGCAGGAGTAGATGAACTCTCAGAAACAAAGACCCTAATTTCTTCCAGTAAGGGACATCCTTCACTAAGCCTATTTGGTTACAGAGTATACCCTCTTGGAGTCCCGCAGTCATACACGAATGCTAGAACAGCATCCACATAAAATCTGCTGGTTTGTCATAAGGCAAGACCAAATATGGGCGGGCAAATGCCGCACAGGTATCACTCAAAATAATTGTTAGCTTCTACTCACAGGGCAACATTCACTGCAAGGAATAAAATACAGTGGTACTTCAGTACTCGTTAATTCGTTCTGACAAGTGGTAAGCAAATGCTGATGGATGAAGCATTTTTTCTTGTCAAAGTGCGACGAGCACTGGGTTTGACAAGTTCTGAGGCCTACGAGTACGGAGTTATGGCTCTATGTCCAGAGCCATCCTGACTGAGCCAAACTTAACAAGACAGTGGTTGTGGCAGTCTCTAATGAAAGCCCTCTGACCTGGGGACACGCCAACCCATGGAGGATGAAGGGTTTATCTGCAGTCTTTGGTCGACACTCCTTCATATTTTCCCTAACTGGGCCAACAGTCTCGTTGTCTTCTCATTGTCACTATTTACCTTTCCTCCTTTGCCTTTTGTCCAAGGTTCTTCCCCAACACCCCCCAAAGGGGAGGGGGAGTAAGAGGGAGAGGATATAACAAAACATGGTTTCCTTAATCACTTATGAGATACAAATTGAAACAGCTCTGTCAGGAGATAAAATACCATTTTCTAATTCACCCATACCAAACTGGAACAGCCCCTCAGCAGAGGGGATGAGGGTGATCACAATGTTTCTTGGTCATTTACAGTTTAAGCAGGGTTTTCTGTGCATTCAATCCTGGGAGAGGAGCGGCAGGTTCTTCACGTGTGACATTTTAAATATTGATCAATAAATCTTAATTCTAAATTAATTATCCATGGAAAGAACTGATATGCACTTAAAGTTATCTGGAAGTTTTCCAGAAGGCTCCATGTTTGACTCAACTTTTATTTTTTTATCCCTAATGGTGCCTACCCATAACAAGAACTTAAGAGATATATATCTTCTTGCTGAACCAACAAAAGAAAGAGTGGTTAGTTAGCTTAGTGGAAACACAGTCAAGCTAATGAGCTCAACTAGCCATCCTAGAAGCATGTGGTGGCAGGAAGGTGCATAAGTAAAATTCTGTCATCGCTTCAGGAAAAGTAGATTGTAAGCCAGTAGCACTTTCTACATGTGTAATGGGTGGCTATTGATTTTTAGTATAATCTGTACCTTCCTTTCAAAAGTTTGATAGAAGTAGTACAATAGCCTGGAATGTATTTATTTTCATTATAAAGCGAGCACCTCCTAAGATGCACTAGAGCTGGAACTGCATTCTTACTGGGATGAACGTGGCCATAGTGAGCATGGCCATGAGCATGTAGAGGGCACGGAATGTTTATCATCATCTTCGTGCTAACTTGTGCAGTTCCTGCCACAGAGACAACACCCTAAATAAAAGTTGGCGAGAATGCATAAATAATGAATAAGGGAATTATAAGAACTCTAAGAAATTCCTAGAAGTTATCTATATTCATTTGTTTGTAGCTTGTCTCCTTACTAGACCATAACTCCACAAATGCAGGGACTTAATGTGACTTATGTCTTGTGCCTAAAAGAGTACCTGACTCCGTATCTTACACTAAAATAGTGCCTGACTCTGTATCTTATTTTTGGAATAAATGAATGAATATATGAATAAAATATATATTTTTAGTTGGAGAAACTAAAGTCATTTATTCAGCCTTGGCTTCTCTTGGTATAATATACCTATTTGTAGATGTACAAAATGAATAAATTTAGAAGATAGGGTAAATCCATATGAGTACACCCAAATCGTCAAAGATAAGGACTTTGCTTTTATTCCTTCCAGTAGTGCCTGTTAGATCTTGTGCCATAGCAGCTGTTCAGTACCTGGTTATGAATCAATGAAATTTAAGAAATTATTAGGGTTCAGATCAAGGTAATTTATTTTTATTTTTCTCTTCCATTGATAAAGAAGTCAGACAAAATATTTATTTTATAAAATGACACATAGAGCACAATAGGTGGAAAATTTCAAAAAGGGTAAAAAATTTCAGAGATGTCAGATTCCTTAAGAAGGGTTAGGTATAAGTAAGAATCTTTGTCTTATGAAAGTAGTACAGATTAGAAACCCAGAGAGGAAGGCAGAAAAGAGAGATTGTAGTTTTGTTTATAAAAGTATCAAAGTAAAACAAACATGTTTGTAATGTCTGTGCAACAAAATTCAAAGTGTGCACATGTAAACAAAGAAAACGTAAGATCACGTTAGTGGTCTATTTGTATATCAATATTTTACCATAGCTGGATTTAAAATGACGATCTATCTAAATTTACCTGGCAGAGTACTTTAGATCTAATTAATCATTGTGAAGGGGTATTTCCAAGGTAAAAGAAAAACCTCATAACAATATTTCACGCAAATCTTTGAATTTTGATGTTTTAACCTTAAGTAAACATGTATTAGTTCAGTACTACATTAAAACGCTTAAAATGCATATAATAAATGATCAATTTTGTTGCATACTGATGAGGAACTACTTCAAAACAGGACTGAGGTTACATGGAGTCAGCTAAACATCCTATAACTTATTTATTTTTTAAAGATCAGTTAAGTACCATCTGTGCGCATGCTTCAACAAAATAATTACCTGTAGATCCTATAGCGCACAGAGGAATAGATCGGACCCATGAGTGGCAGGTAATGGGACTGTATGTGAGTGGTAATGACCTCCTGGCTATGTTTCTGCACTGCCTTTGTCAAGTATGGTCAAGACAGTTTAATACACTCAGTTCCCAGCATCTAGGGTGTAGAAAACCCCGAACTAAGTTGAGACCATGTTTAAGCCCTTGGTCTTCTGTCCTCATGAAGAAAGCAGAGAAAAGCTAGGCTAAGCACAGAAGTGGTGCTGAGGGCCTGACTACGCATACACGGATGGTGCTAAGAGAGCAACACCAAGCTTTCCTGAAAATATGACTGCTTAGTTGGTAGTTTAAAACAATAAAATAGGTTTGGCTATGCTATACTAGCCATCGCCTGAGTGATCAACTTGATCAGCTATTTCATAACACTCTGAGATCCCCGTAGTTCTAAAACATATCTCATGGCACATCATAAGTCTGTTGTAACTGGTTCCAATCCATTATACATTCTATTTTTTATTAAATTATAAAAGGCAATTTCTATCTAATTTACCCTCTTTCCATAGGCTGAACATTTCAATTGGCCTTCTATATGAAAAAAACTTGCTTCTTTTACATAATGAAATTTAATTCAATAATTTGAGGCCACTTTGCTAATTTATCAATTTCCTTGAATCCTAGCTAGAAAATATTTATACCTCCCACCTCCAAGTTATTAACAATTTTCTAACACATTCAACTAGATTCTCTAGTTTGTTAATAAAAATATTGAATACTAAGGCTTAAAACAGATTTCTTGCAGGACTCTATTCAACATCCCTCTCTGACTTGAGGTAAAACCATTCATTTGACTTTCCTCGGCCAATTCTCTGTTCATTTTCAAACAAAAATTATGTAACCGAATATTCTTTTATTTTTTTAACCTAAAAAAACCACACTAGGCAGATTTAAATATCTACATAGAGCAGATGTGTACAATAATATGATTTGTATAGAACCTTTACAAATTATCATATCTAAAATGGAAAAAAAGAATTAATTCATCCTAGAGTGCTTGTGGCTTCTGTGATCAGTTATCACATGTGTGCCCTTTGAGGCTTAATTTCTAATGCATCAGAGATAGTGAAAGAAGTAAGTCTGTAATAAGATTCCATACTGGCACACAAACACATGCATACATGTGAGATTTTTAAAAATCATACTAAATCTATGATGACAATTAATGTTTGACACAAAAGTAATGAAAGCTTAATATCTGGCTTTCAAGAAAAGTACTATCTGATTCTATACATAAGACAAACATACCTACCATGAATTTTTCTAACTATTCTTTTTAATATATAAAGCATTTTATAGACAATAAATGCTTTTGCTTCTTTCTCTCATAAAGCCTAGATCATGGTTAATATCTCATGACACCAAAAGTAATACTGTAACAGATATTAAAGCATTTTTTCAGCCACTTATTCTATAAAATATTAATTGCAAGCCTGTGCATGTGCTGTACATATAGTGGATTAGGTATCTGAGTTCCTGCTCAGTTCTAAATCAATAAAAGGTAACATGTACAGTATCAATCGTCATTCACTCTTCCTTTAGTACATAATTGCAAGGGGGAAGATTTTAAAAAATATATATTTAAGCACTCACGGAGATATTACAAGCTAGAGAGGATGTAAGCAATACTTACCTAGGAAGGACAGGTTTTTCTCTAGAAGCAAGTCTCTCAGCAGGACTTCATGCTCATACCCAATGGCACTGGGAAGTGTTAGTTAAGGAGGGTAACACACATAGAATTATGAAAAGATGCTATCAGGAAAACACTGATACCAGGTCTATACTTTGAAATGAAAAGGAAAATAAGATGTAATTATAGCAAACACTTCCACCTTTAGCCTATATCTCAGATTTCTATACAGCTCCTTTCAATTTAAATGATTCAACACAATTTTTCTATAATGTTTACATGCCTTTTGGCAAACAAAGATTTGTAAATGGATGTCTATGTAGTTTATCTTCTTTGGAAGAGAGGGACAGTCATTTTAAACATTCTTTATTCTACATTAAAAATCTCTCAATTCAACTTAGCACACATTTATTAAGCGCCTACTAAGTGCAGCAAAAAAATACCAAAAAGCCTTTGCCCTAAAAGGGTTTCCAGGCTTATCGCAGTCCCTAAGTCTTCTGTGAACTCACACTTGCACAGGGCCAGCCTTTAGCAGTTCCTGCATCACTTCTAACCTACTGTTGCAGTCTTCTGTGACTTAGGAAGCCAAATAACTGACTTGTTGAGAATTACATATAATGGGAGAGAGAGACATCTTAGAAAGGACTGTAGGTTAGGGTATGTGTATGGGGGCTGTTTCAAGTCTTCTTCTCATGTGCACCATCTTAGAATATGCATACAAATAGATACACACAGGCATACACACATTTTTTGAGTGCTTACTATGAGGCAGACACCCTGGTAGGTACTTTATATATGTTATTTCATCCTTACACTTATCATCATCCTTATTTTTCAGGTGAGGAAACTGAGGCTTAGAAAGAAATCTGCACGAGGTCATATGGTTGAAGTGTGGCAAGGCAGAGGATCAGATAACACCTGTGCAAATCCTGTATTTATGACCTTCATACCACTTCTTGAAAAGTATTAAAATTAATTATGTAAAAATAATTGATACTAGCTAATATTATTTAAATGCCATGTGCTAACCTTCTATGCTATAAACACTTTGGGGGACTATGGTCTTATTTAATCTTCACAGCAACCACATAGGTAGGTAGTCCCATTTTTACAGTTAAGGAAAGCAAGGTTCAGGAAGGCTGAGGAAGTTGCTGAAGGTCCCATGGACAGTAAACAAGGAAATAAAGAATAAGACCTGAAAATCTGGTGTATTTTTCGAAAAGAATGTGATTGTACAGAGAATCCTGAAAAGGAGCATTATCCTATTCTGGTACTTTACTTCTGTCCAAAGCATTTGGTCACAATGATCTAATTCTCCACTTCACTGATAATGGCAACCTGGTCAAATCGTTCCTTGGCTTACCAGAGACTCTTTAATTCTGACCATGCCCTGCAAAAGTTCAATTTCAGCCACATACGGCTGATATGTTGTTTGTAAAAAAAAAAAATTCTAGCAAGTTAGCCTATCTTTAAGGGACACATGCAGGTGAATATAGCTGAGAATCCCAGAGCTGTGGCCGCTCCTGTCAACCGTCAAAATGAACCCTACGTCATCATCGCTGCGGTTTTCCTCCTGCTGTTCCCCGCCACTCTGATGCACATGGCTATGTTTATTTAATTTTTTAATGGAAATAAAATAAAGCAAACACATTTTTAAATAACAAAATCTCACACATTTGCAGAGTCCACTGAAGACATTTGGTGACTACCTCTCAATGATTTCTCATTACGAGGGGCATAGCATATTTTAGAACTAAATTATTTACTTCTATTCCACATAAATGTGCTCTCACTTTTATTGTTGTAAATTATTTACATCTAAAATGTTGAATCATGAAACTGAGGTTACTGATGGTACAGAAATGAAACCCACAGCATTTTAAGCTTCCTGCATTATTATCTTGCCTTGCTTCTCTCCTTAGGTCTTTGTCTAATAGCTGAGTCCTGAAGTCACACTTTGGAAAGTTGAGGTGGCTGCTTTCTCACACCTTTTGTGTCAGTGAATATGACCTGTGGCAGGAAAGGTGTGGGTAGCCTGGCTATGAAGGGAAAAAAATAGAAGACACAGAAAGAAAAGGGAAGCACAATGACTATTTATAGTTTCTTTGCTACTGTGCTTTTTTGGTGTCTTATTAGTAATTGACCAATTTACTTTATTCTACTTACACAAATGTCTATGTGTACCATTTTCATAATGGAGTAAAAAAGTTTTGTACCTATTTGATTTACTAAATGTGTGCTTTCTTTCTTATAAAATGATGTACTTTACTGAGGGTAAGTGCTGTAAACAGTAGCAAATCATCAAAACAGCATAAAAGTAGCATTTTAACTCACATGGAAATCTAGTAATTTTGATTCAGTGTAAAATAAAATAATTCCTATTGATCAGTCTAAGAGACATCTATGCAAGTGTATTTACATTATATAAAACCGCTGCTACCTCAATGCAAAGATAAAATCAGTCCTCTATAAACTTCCCAGCCTATTTTACTTTGCATGGTAAAAGCAATCACCAATCTAAAAATTTGGAAAAATACACTTCTTGATTTTGCTTTACTTGATACAAACCATATTTAAAATAAAAGGTCTAGAAAATAAAGCTTGTAAAAACAGTAATTTTACTGGCAATAGGCACAATAATGGAATTGCAAAATTATAATCTAGTCAGTGAATGCAACTTATAGACATACATCATTATCTTTATCAATTGAAATCATGTACTACATTAAATTCTACTGGCGATAACACAGCAGAAAAGGAAAGTGAATGATGGCAAAAATGTAAGGAAAATACTCCAAACAGAATTTATAATGCTCCATAAGCAGAAACACTTAGACTTTGTCTATAATAATACCTATTATTGATGTATGGCAGTGACCATGGGGCAAAACTTGTAAATAACCTCACAAGCCATTTTCTTCGCCAGCAATACAGCAATCTAGTTTCCCGTAAGCATCTCAACTATTACTGAAAAATAGCCTCCTGGCATTTACAAAGCAGTTGACTTCATACTTTAGTCCATGCATATATAATTAGATAGTTATATTTAAAATCAATATGCAATCCTTCAAAAGACATTATGCTTTTAAAACCTTAACTTTAAATTGATTTTTAACTATTTTATGTGCTTGAAAATTAACATGTAATTCCGCCCCACATACTCTGAAATGGTGTTAGTTGTTACACGAATGTGGTAAACTTTATGGCTGTAGCAACTTCAGGCTGGCATTCCTGCAACTTCTAACACTACCATTAATTTTACAATGAAGATAGAAGATAGAAGTTTTACTTTGGTCTAATAAAAAGGTAAGCTTATAACAATGTTGTGATTTTATTGAGTTAGATTGGGGAGAACAGACTTGGAGAATTAATATATCAAGGACTACAACATAGATAATGACTATTCTTACAAGGGGGCTCTGTTAAAAGATTATTTTTAAAGGTTATCCTTTATGAAAAAAAATGAGTGATTTTTTTAACAAAAAGTTTACTGACTCTAAGCCTTTATGAAACAAATGAAATATAAGTATGAATGCACATGTGCACGCACACCTGACTAGCAAGGGCTTCCATAAAAGCCTCCTAACTGGTCGCCAAGTCACAACTGGTTCCAGTGCCACCCAGACCAACGAGACCTGTACCAGGAAGGGCACGTTCCATTACAAGAAATGTGAGACTCATGGACTCAGATATAACTGAAAAAAGACTCACTCTTTCAATAGCATTTTTAGCTAAGGATTATATCAAAATTCTTAGTGTTGCCACAACACTACTAAATATATTGATGAACAATGACCTGTGTCATGAAGCCATAACGATCCACTCAAATCCTGTATTAAGAAGTAAGCATTCACTCTTTAGTAATCTCAAAGTCTTTAATGAATGAGTGGACATCTTTTCATAGCCTTAAATTCAGTCCTTAAGGGCCGTGGCCAGGTAGTTCTGTTGGCTGAAGCATGACCCCACTGTGCCAAGGTTGCAGGTTTGATCTCCAGTCACGATGCATACAAGAAGCAACCAAAGAATGCATAAATAAGTGGAACAACAAATCGATGGTTTTCTCTTTCTCTTTCTTTTCTTCTCTCTCTCTCTCAAATCAATAATAAAAATAAAATCTAGTTCAGAGGGAAAAATTAGCTTGGTTTCTCTAAAAATGTTTATTAGGGATCTAAATGACAACTCAGATTGTAATCAGCATTTAGGCAATAAGAGTCTACTGCCCTTTAAAATGTTATGGTCTCTGGCGACATTTTAATCACATCATCCTTCAACTTCAGGAAAAATTTATTCTAGCAAACTCAACTGAATTCTGCTCATTTTAAATAGAAATTTGTTCTATTTTTAAAAATGTTCATTGGAATGGTTAGATACATTCCAAGACAGTAAGTTACCTGCCTAATGACTCTGTACCTTTAAACTCATTGAAAACCAGGCAGTTTGAAATAAGCATGTGAATGTGCAGCTGCTGAACTGACATCTTCCTGTGGCCTATGTGGTTTTTCTTCAGCTGTAGGAGAGAATGGTCTACAGTGACCCTCCAGTTGATTGAATGTAAACTAGAAGAGTATGAAATGTGTTTTGTGAAGCAGAACTTTATGTCACGTTAAAGCTAGACACATCTCCTCCACTGCTTCTAAGCTCGTCAATTGTGCACCTAAAATTTTATGGGAAAGGATACTGTTTGATGCAGTCCACCAGTGGTCCATAACAGCAGTCATTCACAATGCACTGCAGACAAATAAGGGAAGGGGTTTGGGGTTGGGGTGACTACAGAAACTACTACAGTTAAACAGTATCCTAAAATTTTTTCCTTACATTTTTTTTTTATAAGCTCTCAAAAGGCTGTTTAGATTTAATCACAGAAAACAAAAATTGCATGCTTTTTATTCACTATAAAAGCAAGCTATTAAAAAGTGAAATGCTCTTCTCGCAAATATCGCATTGCCATTTATGGCGCACCCTGACCTCAGTGATAGTTTATGATGACAGTAATTAAATGAGGTTTAAAATCCTTTACTCTGCTAGGCAGATAACAGCATTGCCACTGAAAATAGACAGCTGTGATTAATACCTGATAGACCTGATTTGCTAGAACTCCATCTGGAATCTGAGAAGGGTCCCGTAGCATACTATTTATAACAGACTTGGAGGCTGTGGAAGAAAAGAGATGAACTGTTAGCAAACAGTCAACATACTTTTAATGCAACATGAGAAGTGACTTATACCTATATACATACAAATCATGACAATGAAAACACTGCTGATAGTAATCATTTCCTTTTAATAAATCTACAAAAAGCTTTTAATTAGACCACTTTGCCAAGTTTGTGAGTCACGCTGCCAGGTTTGAAGATGACCTAATTTTTCCAAGGTAAATTAACAAGTACAGATCTAGCATATGTCTATTTGCAGATAAATTAGCTTTGGAAAGCCCATTTGGGGAAAAGAAAAACACAACAAAGACAATCGGAAAAAAAAATATTTACCTTTTGCAGGTAACTATTTTATAACCATATGTATATGGAGGGCTTATTGAAGTCAGGTCAGACATCAATAAAAATAACTTTCAGCCAAGAAAGCATTTCTGAATTCTAAACCTTTCTAAAATAATTCTCATCAACTGCTATAAAATGTCCATTTCACAGTTGAGAAATAGATAAAATGCCAAAGAATTGAGGAAAACTTAAGAAAATATATAGCATCTGGCACAAATAATACCTCTTTTTTATTACAAAATCTTTTATTACAAAATCACAAGTAATTCTGTAATATAACAATATCACACTCAAGCACACCATATGACATTTTAGATGAAATGTTCAAATTACTGTCTTGCGAGAGACATTCACACACCATATCAACCACACTCAAGCAAGCCTTATTTCTGCTGGACCCTGTATACACACACGCACGCGCGCACGCGCGCACACACACACACACACATGCACACGCACACACACACACATGCACACACACACACATATTTATATATGAATTTTTGTTCGAAAATATATCTCATTAAACCCAATGTAAATTAAACTGACTTTATCCTAGAGAACTGTTATAGAAGAAGAGGCTTCTAATAAGGGATGCTATATCAGGTCACACTCTTTGAAAACTGAGACAGGAGATCCTGGCCTCGCTGTTTGCTGCAGGCTCATGAAAACCAAGGCGGACAAAACTCCCTCTTCCTCTGCAATGGAGGAATGAAAGTTTCTAGACCAGCAACTTTCAACTGGTGTGCCACAAGACTTTTTAAAACATCCAGTACCTGACTATTTAGTCAGGGGCACTGACCTCTTTACCCTTAGATTAAATAAAAAAGTGACAGGAACCAACACAATGATAGCTGACCAATGTGAATGAATCAAAAATTATAATCTTTTTTCAGATCGGCAAAAAACATATTTATTTTGGTGTGCCCCAGAATTTTAGTAATTAGTTTATGTGTGCCATGAAATGACAAAGGTTGAAAATCGGTGCTCTAGATTGAAGCTAAGTCAGGTGTTGCCTAGGAATCAATTCTTTCAAGTCCTCCAAAGGAATAACTCTCAAACATTTAGCAAAATAGCTTGAGGTCTGGTCCTTACTAGCACAATCTAAAATGCATATTGGATGATTATCTAGTTAATAGAATAAACACAGACCACAGATTTACATCATTCATGTTCTGAGATCATTTTTGGCTTACCCCCTCCCATTTTTTAGATTGTTATGTTCTTTATCAAGGTCAGTACCATAAAAACACTGACAGGTATGGTAACTTAGTAAATACTGTGAAAAGATACAAAGAAATTACATCTTTCTCATTTTTCTTCTTTTTTTCTTTCAATGTTGCCGGTTATATTTTCCTTGCTTGTTTGTTTGTTGGTTAGGTTCCACTTATAGGTGAGATCATACGGTAAAGAAACCAACAAAATCAAGAGGGAAGGGGGGCGGGGAGAGGGAAGGGAAGGGTCATGTCAAGGAACATGTATAAAGGACCCATGGACAAAGCCAAAGTGGGAAAGGATTGAAGGAGGGAGGTGAGGGAGGGGAGCAGGGGAAAGCGGCAGCAGAAACTTGGAGACAAATGTATTTGAACAATAAAAAAAAAATTAAAAAAAAAAGAAATTACATCTTTTTCACTTAAGCATAGGACTGAGTCCAGAAAGGAAAAATGAAGTTTGATTATATCAATTATTTCCTATTTTTAGTCACATAACTGTATGCTTATAGTAACACTTCCATACTTAGAGCCATTTGTCGTTGTGTTTGCATTGCAAGTGGAGAGGCCATATGTGGAATCCTAAATACACCTCATGACCTAAAGAAGCTTGTTCAGCCCTATCTATACAGCTAGCTCTGCAACCTGGGCCACTTATAGAACCTTTCAAATTCAGTGTCTTCATCTGTAGAAGGTGATAACATTATTTGAGCTTACTACATTAAAGGTTTCTTGTGTGATTCTATAGAGAAAAATACCTCAACAGCTGTTTTGTTATTTATTTCGTTAAAGCTGAAGTAATATTGAGGACCAAATCAGGCTTAGGCATTTACTTCCTATACACTTAAGTTGGACTCAATTATTTGAGGGAAATTACCATGGATGAATAGTACAAACACTGAGAATATGAAACAGCAAAAGCATCTCAATGTAAAAGAACAGATTATTACAACAATTGTGTTCAATAGATAGCAATGTACCTGGTAAACTCACTCAGCTTTCCTAACTTAATTCTAAGGCTGGCCAGTCAAGGGGACTGAGGAAGTTGCTCATGCATTTCATCACCTTCTCTGAGGGTACTTACTCTCTCTGGTTAGCCACTCTGTCATCCGACAGTAATGGCAGGCACAGTCTTTTAGGTTACCTATAATGCCCCCAATGTTCCAAGGAAACAGGAGCACCTTCTCCACATGTACCTGTAACCTGGTTGTTGCTAAGATGTTACACTGCTAACTCTCATACCCTTGGGAGGATAAAACTATTAATCTCTAAATGGCCAGACAGCATAATCAAAAGTGTTATCCTACGGAAAATTACAGACCTCATAACCAACTCTAGGCAAACTCATTGCTAAAGTCATAAAACAAAGACTCTTTTTTGAAAAAGAAGAGGAACAATATTCTAGGACATACGAAAATTAGGTCATTTATTTTATGAGGGAAGAAAGGGAAATATTAAAGAAAAAAGAAACTGATGACATCATAATTTTCCTCACAATATAAACTTTAGAATAGTGTGCTTATCAGAATTAAGAACATAGACAATAAACTTTAAAAAAGTAGTTTGAATGTATTGAATAGCACACTATACAAATCAAAGGAAGCTTGCAAGAGGAAGTCATTTTAAATTGAATAGTAAAAACTATATATTGAGTCCACATTCATGCAAAAAGTATGCCTGAATCTCAGATGAAGCCAGAGTGCAAACTTACTGTTATACACATATTCTGAAGCTTCAGAAATGCCAAAGGGAAAAATAACAGCATCAGCCAGATAAGGAGAGGCAACTGGACAATCTTGGGAGGGCTGGAGATGACAGGCCTCAAGAAAGCCTATGTCCTTCATGGAAGCTGTCCCTACGCCAGCTGCTACCTCTGTCCAATCGCATCTGTATTTTTTGACCATTTGTGGACCGGAGCCTTGTTCTCTCTAACACCTGCCAGAGACATTCATTCTATTGATTTCATAGTTTACATGCCACTGCTTCAACTGCCAGCAGTTCAACTTTCTAGCAAGCACGTACAGAGCAGGAATGCCTGAATCACTTGGAGCTAGACGCATAAGAATAGGAAAGAGCTGGTACCTGTTAAAGCTACAGAGCACAGACAACAGGCAATGCCTGGACTAAAGTATAATGCCTAAGTAAAGATTATGATATTTTCAGTGTGGAGTATTTCTGATAAAAAGAAGTCAGAAGCCTAGTATAATAAACATTCACCTACCCACCAACTCTGATTTAATTTCTGGATCTGTAATTAAATGAACTTTAAATACCCTAATATTAATTTGTGTAAACTTTGTAAATCTATCAGTCCTGCTAGAGGTTGGGTTATTGTGATCTTCAAGAAAGTAAATGTTGTTTTGGTTGATTCTCTGTAAATTAATTACATTTATTTTTGTGATCATTATCTCCTGCTCCTACATTGAATTTGCTACATTATTCTTTGGCTAACTTACTATTTTTATTAAATGAAATTTCGATTATTTATTTATTTATTTATTTATTTATTTATTTATTTATTTATTTTTACAGGTCCCAAGCAGTGAGCCACAAGCAAGAAAATTTCTTTGTTTCCCTTGGGGTTATATTAGCTTGGGTTTGGGGCAGGCCAGGGGCTTTCTCAAAATGACCAATCCACTCTCCAAAGTTTCTCACACTTGAGGTGGGTCCACCTCCCAATCAATTCCTTCTTACCCCAGGCTAGACTGACAGTTCCCTTTAATCCAGCACCTCCCCTGTCACCGTTTGATTTCTATGGTGCATGTGCTTGCCTCCCTCGC
Source organism: Pteronotus mesoamericanus (assembly GCF_021234165.1). Taxonomy (NCBI): domain Eukaryota; kingdom Metazoa; phylum Chordata; class Mammalia; order Chiroptera; family Mormoopidae; genus Pteronotus; species Pteronotus mesoamericanus. Next base: position 27,288,673 of record NW_026555065.1, read on the forward strand.
CTCCCATCACACCCCCAGTTTCCCGCCGGAAGGTGGGGAGGGTTTTTTTTTCTCTATCCATTTATCCTGCTAGCCTTGTGGTGCTCAATGTAAAAACCTCCCCCTGCCGCCATCTTGGCTGCTTTAGGAGACTCCCCTGACCCTTAACTCCACACCTCCCTTGCCCTAGTTCCTACCTGCAGCGGGTTGCCATCACTTGAGGCCCACCAACAGAGAACAACTCATCCAAAGGCCTAAGCAGAGGAACTGGGAAACTCTACAGGGCCTCTCAGGGAGCAGCAGGAGGCCTCCGTGGGAAGGGCAGGGCATATGAAGGCAGCAGCAGGGCAACAGCACCAGGAGAGGGGCGTTTACAACACCCCTCCTTGGTTACCCAGGCAGTGCGACCCTGTGCCCTGTGGAGGCGCATCCTGGCACTGTGCTGCAAAACCTAATGTCCTCTCATTAACCCCGGGCTGTTTTGGAGACTTTTTTTTTTTTTTTTAAATTAATGAATTTTTTTTCACATACATTTATCTCTGCCTACCCCCCACCACTTTCCCTTGCCCCCGATCTTTTTATTTTTAACATATATTTTTTAAGGCTATAATTTTTCCTCCAGATTCTGCTTTAGCTACATGCCACAGGTTTTGTTGTCATTTATAAATTTTATAGGTTTCATAATATCATCATTTATCCATAAATTATTTAAAAACTCATTTCAACATTTTATATTTCTAATTTGATTACATCATGTTCAAATATTAATATTTATATTAATTGGAGGAATTTGACTTCGTGTTTTTATATGCAATCAATTTTCACAAATGTTTTATGTCTTAAAAATACTAAAGCTCCTATTTTTGAGGTATAGGGTTGAGGTATGTAGAGTAGGTCAAGAATTTTAATTGTATTATTCAAACCTATATTCTTATTAATTTTTTCCAAATTAGATATGAAATAATCATCTATTACTATTGTGTGCAAGTTTTTCCTTATAATTTTGCCAATGTTTCCTTTCTATGTTAGGGGGATTTATTACTGGGTGCCTTAATTCATTGTTTTACATATACTTCTTGGCGATTATGCCTTCTGGCAGAAAGTCATGACCTTTTCTATTTTTTTTCCTTTTGGCCTTAAGTTGAATGTTATCTATAGGTAATACTATTGTACCACTTTTCTTTTGGATAGTATCTGCCTGATATATGCAGTGTATATATTTCTTTACTTTGAACTTTATTGTATCATTACAAGTTAGGCTCTTATAAATAGCATTTAGCTAGACTTTCTAAAATCAACTTAGAAAAAACTATGCTTCTTAAAACATGAAGTTAATTCACTTGTAACTGACACATTCAGACATTATTTCTACCTTCTTATTCTCTATGTTTTGCTAACCATTCTCTTCCCATCTCACTTTACCCTTTCCTATACATGTTATTGTGTCTATTCTTTTTGTCCAACCAACTTGTCCACAGACACAGTTTCCCAGTTAATAGTGTGATTGTTAATTTTACGTCAACTTAACTGGGCCACAGAAGGCCTCGACATTTGGTCAAACATTACTCTGGGTGTGTCTTTAAGATTACTTCTGGATGAAATTAACAGGTGTATCAGTAGACTGAGTAAAGCAGATTGCCTTACCTAGTCAATTGAAGGCCTGACTAGAACAAAAAGATTCAGTAGGAAAGAATTCTTTCTGCCTGATGGCCTTCAAGCTGGGACATTGGTATATCCTTGCTTTTAAACTCAAACTAATATATTGGTTCCTCTTGGATCTCAAGAAGGCCCTTGGGCTGGCTCTACACCATTGGCTTCCCTGGGTCTCTAGCTTGTCAAGTGTAAACCTTGGGAATTATCTGCCTCTATAATCATGAGAGCCACTTTCTTATATCAATTTCTCCCTTGCCCTTCACTACACACATACACACACCCCCATCCCCCGCCATGGTTGTTTCTCTGAAGAACCTTGACCAGTTTCTTTACATTTTTAAAAACATTCAATGCTTAGATTTATCACCATTTGCCGATTTCATTTTTCAGCATTGCTTCTTAAACTCCACTTTCAGATTCAAGATCTAAAAATTGGATATCGTTATTGACATACCTCATTTATTAGTTCTTTCAGCTGGGGCCACTGAGCAGAAAAATCTCTTAGTCTTGCCTTGCCCAAAAATATCTATCTTTTGTTTTCACCCTTGAATGATAATATAGCTGGTTATAGAATAATAGGCTAATCATCACTTCACTTCAACACTTTCAAGATATAATTCCACTGTCTCTTGACATCTGTTGTGGATAAGAACTCTACTGTCAGTCTGACAGTCATTGCTATATAAGTCATTTGTCTATTGTATCTGTTTGCCTTTAGATTTTCCTTTGATATTCAATAGTTTTATCACTGTGCATCTATATGTGGTGCTTTTTATTTACCCTGTTTGGAGTTAGCTATGTTTCATGAACCTAACAACAAATGGCTTGAACAAGTTTTAAAAATTTTGAGCCATTATAGCATTGGCCTCCATTCTGTCCTTCTGGAACTCTTATATTACACATCTTTTAGGAGGTCTTATTCCATCTCCTAGGTGTCCTACTCCTATAAAGTGTTCATATTTTGACTCTCTACATCTTTTGTGTTATTCTAAAGGTGCTTTCCTTAGATCCATCCTAAAGTTCATTAAGTTTTGTTCTAATCTCATCCTTCTAATCTTTTTCTAATACTTCACTCATCTAATGAACTTTTAACTGCAAAGATAATTATTTATTTTCTAATTTTTTTGTTTTTTCTAAAAGCATCTGTTCTTTTTGCACACTATTTTCTATTTTCACTTATTAGGTATAGTTTTTATTCATTTATTCATTCATTTTATTTTATATATTTATTTTATACTTCATAAATATCTGTAGGTTTAATTTATATTCTTCATTTTCTAATCTCAAGACGATGGTATGCTTCTTATCTATCTATCTACCTACCTACCTACCTTCCTTATGATAATGGTTTCTTCTTCTCATGGCTTTGTAAATTTTTACTGGGAGCTAATTTTCAGCAATAGTTGTTTGACCTGCACTTTGGAAATAGCCATGACACAGTAGTTTCATGTTTACTTTTGTAGAAGCAGTTTTATTATTAATTTCTTAGTTTGGGCTTCCTGAAGTAAACAAGAGTGTAAATTTGGACCAAAACCCACAAATGTGCTCACCTATTTCTAATTTCTCTCTCCTTTCCTAATACTCCACAACTCAAGATCATATGCAGTGAGCAAGCTTCCTTGCAATTTTTCCAGGCAGGTGTTTCCCCGGTCCTGTTTCTATGGTTCGGGCTACATATGGAGGCTCAGTTCCAACTCCTGGCGGTACAACTTTCCCTCTGGGGAGTTCAAAACCCCAGCCCCAGGCTCTCATGTCCATACCTAAAACTAACAATTCCTTTGAGCCTACACAGTGTAAGCGCCTGTTTATCACTCTGAATATAATACATTTCCTCTCCATTCCTCCCACTTAAAACTTAAAATTATTTTGTTTTAACTTGGGTATTTTAAAAGATCTTTGTTTTTGTTGTTTATTTTGTCTATCATTTCTATGCCTTGTCATGAAAATACTGTCCATTAACAAAAGCTCATTCTGCTATGTTGCTGAAATTACTGTAAACCCTTTGGAAGAAATTCAAGGGAAAGTTTGCTTCTTTTTATGTTTGCTGTCAAGTTTTTAAACTTAAAGTTGTACAAATATACAAAGAAAAGGTCTTTCCAAGAAGTTACAGCCCCAAATAACCGAGAACAGTGCAGATGGATACAGATAGGGTGGGGAGTGGAATAACCTAAATCACCTCTAAAGACCACTCTGTACATGATGACTGGCTGGGCTGGGCAGCGGGAGACTGGTCACTGGTGTCTAGAAAACTAATTGTTACCCGAACTCGCCCAAAGGCTGCTGTCATGTCACAAGTCAAAGCTATCATCAAGCTGGGGAAACAAGAGAAGTTGTTTCTGTGGGTTTGAGAATCAGTTCCATTGGATTCTCAAATATAATTCCATACTTTTTTGGGGAAAGGGGTTTCAAACAACGATTTCATAGCATGCTTATTATCTAGGAATGTGGGCCGAGCTCTGAGCTCTTTGTGAGGCAGGAACTGGAATGGATTATCTGTGTGGTGGAGGATTCACTCTCCTGATGATTCATCCCTATGTCTGGCAAATCTGTGCTTGCTGCAGCCTCAGCTGGAACTGTGGATGAGGGGCCTTGGTTCCCTTGTGAGCCTGTCTAAAGTTGGTTTGTGGGCCTAAGGTTGGCTTCAACTTTACCTGGAAATGATGGGTGGATCCCAAGAGCTGCATCCTAAGAGAACCAGAAGAAGTATATAACTTATTATGACCTAGCCTCACATGTAATATAACAGGATCATAATTTTTATTTATACCTTTTCGAAAGAGGAAAAAAATACAGGAAGATACACACAGACTAAAAGTAAAGGGATGGAAAATGATATTTCACACAAATAGAAAGGAAAAAAGGCTGGGGTACAAATACTTATATCTGACAAAACAGACTTTAAAACACAGGATGTGATAAGAGACAAAGAAGGACACTACATAATGCTGAAGGGATCAATCCAACATGAAGATGTAACCCTGGTAAACATTTATGCACCCAAAAAAGCAGCACCTAAACATGTAAAGCAAATTTTGATGTACCTAAAGGGAGACATTGGCAGTAATACAGTTATAGTATGGGATTTTAACACCCCACTGACATCAATGTATAGATCTTCCAGAGAGAAAATCAACAAGAAAACAGTGGCCTTAAGTGAAACACTAGATCAGATTAATTTAATTTCACCCCAATGTAGCAGAATATACATTCTATTTCAAGTGCACATAGAATATATTCTAGGTTAGATCAGATGTTAGGACATACAACAAGTCTCAAGATTGAAATCTTATTATGCATCTTCTCTGACCATAACGGTGTAAAATGAGGTATGAACAACAGGAAAAAGCTGAAAAATGCACAAAGACATGAAGGCTAAATAACATGTTATTAAAAAATGAATGAGTTAACAGTGAGATCAAGGAAGATATCAAAAGATATCTTGCCCTGGCTGGTGTGGCTCAGTTGGTTATAGTGTTCTATACACTGAAAGGTTGTGGGTTTGATTCACGGTCATAGAGAGTTTGAGCCCTAGTCAGATGCATATGAGAAGGCAACCAATTGATGTTTATCTCTCATATCATTGTTTCTCTCTCTCTCCCCCCCACACACTCCCATCCCCCCTTCCTTCCTCTCTGAAAGCAATACAAAAATGTCCTTGAGTGAGGATTAAAAAAATAATAATAAAATAAATTTTTAAAAAAGATACCTTGAAACAAATAAAGATGAGAACTACCCAAAATCTATGGGACACGGCAAAAGCAGTCCTGAGGGACATTCACAGCATTATAGGCCTATCTCAAGAAATAAGAAAAACTTCAAAAAAAAAAAAAAACCCAACTTAACTTTACATTTAAAGGAACGAGGAAAAGAACAAATAAAGCCCAAAGTGAGCAGAAGAAAGAAAGAAACAAAGATTAGAATAGAAATGAACCAAATGAAGTCTAGAAAAACCAATACAAAGTATCAGTGAAACCATGAGCTGGTTCTTTGAAAAAATAAACAAGATAGATAAACTTTTAGCCAGGCTCATAAAGAAAAGAGAGAGAGAGAGAGAGAGAGAGAGAGAGAGAGAGAGAACCCAAATAAATAAAATCAGAAATGAAAGAAGTAATGACTAACACTAAAGAAATAACAAAGGATTGTAGGAAAATATTGCAAAGAACTACATGCCAGAAAATTGGACAATCTGGATGAAATGGCTAAGTTCCTACAAACATACAAGCTTTCAAAACTGAGGAAGAGTCAGAGAATCTGAATAGGCAGATTACAATGAGGAAAACTGAAGCGGTAATCAAAAACTCCCAACAAAAAAAAAGTCCAGGACTAAATGGCTTCACAAGTGAATTTTACCAAACATTCAAAGAATAATACCTAACCTTTTCAAACTATTTTAAAAAATTCAAGAGAAGGGAAGACCTCCAAGCTCATTTTACCACACCAGCATTATCCTGATTCCAAAACCAGATAGAGACACTACAAAGAAAGAAAATTATATGCCAATATCCCTGATGAACATAAATGCTAAAATCCTCAACAAAATATTAACAAACCAAATATAGCAATACACCAAAAAGATCCTACACCATGATCAATTGGGATTCTGGGAATGCAAAGTTGGTACGGCATCTATATATCAATAAATGTGATATATACATAAACCAAATGAAGGATTAAAAAGCACATGATCATACAAATAGATACAGAAAAAGCATTTGATAAAATGCAGCACCCATTCATGACAAGAAACACTCTCAGCTAAGTGAGAATAGAAGGAACATACTTCAACATAACAAAGGCCACATATGACAAACTCACAGCCAACATCATAGTTTATGGGCAAAAACTACAAGCATTTCTCTTAAGATCCAAGAGAAGGATGTCCATTTCCATCACTATTTTTCCACATAGCTCTAGAAGTCCTAGCCATAGTAATTAGAAGAAGAAATAAAAGACATCAAAATTGGAAAAGAATTGCAGATTTACAGATGACAAAATATTATATATAGAGAACCCTAAAGATTCTACCAAAAAACTACTAGAACTGATAAATGAATTCAGTAAAGTAACAGAATACAAAATAAATATCCAGATATCAGTTACATTTCTATATACCAATAACCTGAACTATCAGAAAAAGAAACTAAAAAGAAAAATCCCATTTATAATTGCATCAAAAAATACCTAGGAATAAATTTAACCATGGATGTAAAAAACCTGTACTCAGAAAACTTTAAGACACTGAAGAAAGAAATTGAATTACAAATAAGTAGGAGCACATACTATGTTTGTGGATAGGAAGAATTAACATCATTAAAACATCCATACTACCCAAAGCAATCTATAGATTCATTACAACTCCATCAAGATATCAATGGCATATTTCATGGAACTAGAACAAACATTCCAAAAATTTATGTGGAATCACAAAAGACAATGGATAGCCACAGAAATCTTGAGAAAAAAGGACAAAGTTGGAGGAATCGTACTACCAAATATCACACTATATTACAAAGCCATAGTAATCAAAATAGCCTGGTACTGGTATAAGAACAGATATATATATATATAATGTATATATATATATATTCTGGATATATTAAGGATATGAGAATAGAGAGTCCAGAAATAAACCCATGCCTTTATGGTCAATTAATATTTGACAAAGAAAGCAAAAATACACAATAGGGTAAAGACACTCTATTAAACAAATGTTGGGAAAATTGGATAGATATATGCAAAATAGTGAAACTAGACCAACTCCTTACCCCATACAAAAGAACAAACTGAAAATGGGTCAAAGACTAAAATGTTAGCCTCAAGTCCATAAAAATTCTGAATGAAAACATAGGTAGTAAAATCTCGGACAGTTTTCATAGCAATACTTTTTCTGATATATCTTTTCAGGCAAGGGAAGCAAAAGAAAAATAAACAAATGGGACTACATCACACTAGAAAGGTTTTGCACAGCAATGGAAACCATCAATAAAATGAAAAGACAGCACACTGAATGGGAGAACATATCCATCAATGATACAACTGATAAAGGGTTATTAACCAAACTTTCTAAAGAACTTACAAAATTCAACACCAAGAAAACAATCCAATTAAAAGATGGGCAAAGGATACTTATCTTTCTCCAAAGATAACATAAAGATGTCCAATAGACATGAAAAGATGCTCAACATCCCTAAACATCGGAGAAATGCAATTTAAAAACCACAATGAGATATCACCTCACACCTGTCAGAATGGTTACCATCAATAAATCAACAAACAGCAAGTGTTGTGAGGATGTGGAGAAATGGGAACCACTGTATTGTTAGTGGGAATGTAGATTTGTGCAGCCACTGTGGAAAGTAGCATGGAACTTTCTTAAAAAATTAAAATGGAACTGCCTTATGATCCAGCAATTCCACTTCTGGGAATATATCTGATGAAACCCAAAATATTAATTTGAAAGAATATATGCCCTACTATGTTCATTACAGCATTATTTACAATAGACCAGATTTGGAAGCAGCCCATCAATAGATGAGTGGATAAAAAGCTGTGGTACCTTTACACAATGAAATACTATTCAACTGTAAAAAAGAAGAAACTCTTAGATTTTGCAATAGCACAGATGGACGGGAGAGTACTACGCCAAGTGAAATAAGCCAGTAAGAAAAAGGCAAGTACCATATGATTTCACTTATATGTAGAATCTAATGAACAGAATAAACTAGCACACAAAATAGAAACAGACTCATAGGTTCAGAAAACAGGCAGAGACCTGTCAGAAGGGAGGGCCCTGGGGGTTTCAGGAAAAAGGTAAAAGGATTAAGCAAAAACAACAACAACAACAAAAACAAAAACAACTCTTAGACAGATAACAGTATATTGATTACCAGAGGGGTAGGGGGAAGTAGAAGAAGGCAAAAGGGGGATAAATGATGGAGAGAGTCTTCACTTGGGGCAGTGAACACACAATAAAATACGCAAATGATATATTATAGAATTGTACACACCTGAACATATATAATTTTATTAACAAATATTACCCCAATAAACATTTTAAAAACTAAAAAAATAAAAAGATTACAAATACTTTCTAAAATGTAGGTGAACTCAGGAAGTTAAGCAATATCATGCTTTCAAATGGAGGATCAACATGGATCAGTGGTTGTGGAGCACAGCCTCCAGAGAATCACTCAGGCTTGGTTTGAGGACCAGCTCTTGCATCTACTACCTATGTTGATTCAACAAGTTAATTAATGTCTGTGGCCCTCAGTTCCCTCATTTGTAAAAGAGCATCATATTGGCACTTTGCAGGGTGGCTGTGAATATGAAATAAAATAGCAAAGGAAAAGCACTTAACATACCATTTAAGACTTGGGCTGTCGCTTTGGCTGGTGTTAGATCATGGTGTGGCCTGATTCCTGCCCCCTAACACTGCAGTATCCATAAGTAGATCATTCCTTAATTTCTATTGTCAAGAGGGTAAAAAAAAAAAAAGACTTTACAAGATGTGTATAGAGTCAGGGGCCTGCTCTTACCAAGTATATATTTCAACAGCCTTGGAGAGAGAGCCAGAAGAGCATCTGTTCAACAGACAAAATTTGGTAATGCCAGATTACCTCTTCTTATACCCCTCCCCTGCCCCACTACTTTGTGGTACCCAGGACACAATCCATAATCAAAACTGTTCTCTGGAAAAAAACCCCAAAACATTTCTATGTATTAGCTTAAGTGTTGTCACGCCATGGGAGGCTGTATTTTGAGTCTTATCTATAATAAGGATAAGAGAAGGATTTTCTCCCCCTGGCTAAGGGCATTTCAAACATCAGCCATCAAGCAAGTGAAGACTTTCCCCCAAATCACTGGCATCGTACCCATTTTTATAACTCTTCCTTTCCTTAGCGTAAGCTCAGAGAGATGAAAGAAACTGAGGCAAACAAGAAGGTGAACCATGTGCACTGTTAAGGTGTCTATAAGTTCTGCCCACTGCAAAGAGTGCTTTGACTGGGTTATACCTGATATATCTAAAACAAAGACAAAACCAAATATATTTGTGACAGCTGATTCAAGGTCACCAATAGTTTTAAGCATGGTAAGTGGAAGGGGGAATGGGACTGATTGTATATTCAGTAGCAGCAGTCAGGATAGAAGTAAGGAGGCAGTGAGGGAAGGACAATACAGGGATAGACACAAGATGGGCCACACGGAAGGAAAGTTCGTGTGCAGACAGATGGAGAGCGTTAGAACCCACTTCTCCCCTCACTGAAGAAAAAACAAACCCTGCAGTTAAACAGCTGGATGAGGAAGGCAGTTGCTGTTGGCAGCACTCCCAAAATATACCCGGAAGTTTGCCTCCTCATGTGGCTGCTCAAGGGGCTGAGCTCCAGGACAGCAAAGCCTAAAAATATCAGCTAAAATTTAATCTTTTCTTCAAATGCTGGTTTCAGGCCTTTGGAGATCAAGGTCATGAACACCCCAAGCTACCACTCCGCAGGAGTTGGCCTGTTAGAGTCTTCTCTGGACAATTTTGATACTGCCAGTGGCTAACAAGAGCCTACTGCCTCTTGCACAGTTGGAACTATTCCTCATGAATTCCAGGCAGCCCACTCGCTCTCCCATTGCACAGGATCTCTAAAGCAGTTTGACCCCATTTGACAATGTAAGAAACATCTTTTAACGTAGGGACTTCTACAGGAACATATTAAATTCTGGTCTCTAGCACACAATCATGTAAGAAATATCTTGAGCTACAGTCATCAAATTAAAAAGTATTATGTAAGGACAAGAGGACAGTATCTCCAAAGCATGAGTATTCACACTGATCAGATTTTTTTTCCTTTTTATTGAATTTATTGGGGTGACACTGGTCAACAAAACTATACAGGTTCCAGATGCACAACTCCACAACATATCACCTGTACACTGTTCTGTGTATTCAGCAGCCCAAGTCAGGTCTCCATTCTATACAATTTGATCAGATTTTTGACTCAGGCAACTTACAGCTCCATAGTCACTACACACCCTCAATTCTTATTCAACAGACATATATTTGACACATACTTATTAAGTACCTGATTAATGCCAGAAATATACTTCTCCTTCTCCCACCCACTCACCCTCAACTCCATCCTCCAAATCTAAAATATTCTTTTCGCCTAGACCAAAACCTCAAAGCCTAGTTCAATTCTCATATCCTCCAGTAAATTTCCCCCTTATTTTTCCAATCATTTGGGACTTGATTAAATATTACTTTATCATCTGTTGATAAGAGATTGATCAGAATGCTAAAACTTGAAACCATGACACATGGAAAATATCTGAAAACAGGACTATTTAGCAGAGTATAGAAAAAAAAAGATATCATGCCTCCTCCATGTTATTTTTAAGCATTTGGAGCTTTTATATAGAGGACGAGGCTCATCCTGTAGTCACCCCAAGGAGATATGAAATAATTCTTATAAATCTATTACTGGTTCTGAGGCTGTAAGGTTTCAGATTTCAATTCTGGCTTTTTGTGCCCTATGTTTGGTTTATATCAGTGCTTCTTAACCTTCTTACTTTTTTTTTTTTTGGACCATTATGGCCCACCTAAGAAGACTTAAACATTTTTTCTTCATTGGCCCCCCCCCATGAAATTTTAGTGCCCAAGTATACTGTATATCTATTTATGATATGTCACCCCCTTTGAGAATGCATGGTTCCCATGGAGGACTAAGGACCTATTTGTGTCAGGGTATTTGGTAAGTTGCTTAAAAGCAGAAATATTTCTCTGTTAGCTCCTGAAAGTTGCTCTACACATAATAGCTACTCAATAAATTGTTGAATGAATTATTAATGAACTACTCAAATCCAAGGCTTGCCTACATTCCCTACTGTTACAGCAATTTTTAAGTAGTCAAATGGATTTGACTTAATTTGAGCTTTTCTCATTATGAAGTTATTTTTTCTTTATTGTCTGCAGAAATATCAAAGGATGTAGAACACAATGGGTCTTTAAATGTTGACAACATCTAACCCATGTCTCCTGAAGAGGAGTGTACTGAACCCTGGCACAGGCACATGAAGTGACTTCAGTAGCATGCAAAACAATTTTTTCTTCAATGGCTACATATTATTTTAATAGTACTTTCTATTTATGACAAAAAATTTTAGTTTATCATTTAAGGTGATTATAAATTTCCTTTAAAATATAATTAAGTGAAATTTTAAAAACTATCTAGTAAATATTGTATATTTATTATTAGTACATGTGGTACTATGGGAATATAGCAAAAAATATAAATGTACCCGCATTTCCAAAATTTCAGAAATACTAGTTTAATAGTTATATAAAGTCAGTTTACCATTTAGAAAGGCAGGATTACTCAGTCTATCCTATAATAAGTTTCCATTCTAAAAAGGAAGAGCAGCTAACATTTACCAAGTGCTTAACACATGTCAGGCACCATTCTAAACTCTTCATATGTGTTGACTCACTGAATTCTCAGAACGCACCTATAAGGTAGCTATCTTCATCTAAGAAATAACAAAACTGAGTCATGAGGAATTTAAATAATTTCCCTAAAATCCCATTCCCAGTTAGTGGTAGAGCCAAGATATGAACTTAGTCAGCTGGGCTCATAATTACCAGACTATTCTTCCCTAGCACTATCTCCACAGTATTCAAAGGTGACCTGAAAGACTCTATATTAATGAATCATACTTATATGAATTGAACTCAAGTTTTCCATTGGTATTCCCTCTTCTCTCCCAGATCTCCCTCCAATTCAAATATTAACAATTAAATTTTCAAGACGCTTTAATGCTCCATGTAGAACAAATATAGGGTCATATAATGAAGCTGACCTCATTTGTCTAAGCTTACTGGGGCTCAATATGTCACAAGACATTGACAGTTGAGTCACAGGTAAAGCGAAGATGCCAGCTCAAGGCCTGGAGATAAAGTTAATGCCAATGAATACCTACCAAAATTTGCTGGGGTAGCTAGAAAACCTGGCAGGATTATGAGTGTCTTATGTTCTACAAAAAAAGAAAACTGGGCGCTCCCAAAGGTGACACACAGTGGATGCTGGCAGAACTCAGTTTGTATTCAATGAGACAGGGGTAAGTCTCTGCTTTCCAAGTTGATGACTTCAAGAAGCCTCTCTAATAATTCCCTCTGGTAGCCTGCTCATTTGTATCTCCTGGTTTCCACTTGCTGGCAAAGACCCATATCACATCATGGTGTCTGCCTCAGTGCATAATTAGAAAGCAGTTAATTCTAAGTCATTAAAAGTGTTGCCCAGGATTAGAAGGATCCATGGAAAGGGAGAGAGTACATGGGCATGAACATGCACACTTTTTGGCAGGCTCACTCATCTAATTGGAAAAGAACAAACTAAACTTTAGATTCCTTAATTTAGGAGAGGGGCAGATGGGGAAAGAGATAAATTTTCAAGGTAAGTTAAACAACATGAAAATTCACATACTTTCAGTAAATTGTAAGAAACACTTCCTAGGAACCAAGCCCGTGTGACTAATTACAGCCAGGGACAGGACTTTTATTTAGAAATAACTTGTGTCTAATTCTCCCGAGGAAAATCTCAGCAACTTTCAAGGAAAACATAGCTATTTAATTTCTGCCCATTATGCAACACAGAGATCTATCTTTCTTATACTCTTTTAGTTACCAAAAAAGGTCAACATTCTATGTGTCAGACAACCTAAGCAATGAAGGCAAAGTACAGGTCAGTCTCATTGTAAGGAAAGACAAATGTCATAAAAATGTCCTGCCAGATTTAGAATATTTTTTCAGGGGGTCTCTGAGTTTCTAAGAAAACCTTTATTTTGGTCCCTCAAGTGAACGAGCTATTTCATCTAAATGAACAAGTTACGGTAGTAGCCTGATCTAAAAATAGCTGTACAATTAACAATGTACTATATAATTAAAATCCGTATATCATTAAATTATGCAGACATTAACTTCACTATGAATTCTTTATGTAATCAGACAGTTAAAAGATACATTTCTTCGGTTGTAATTAATCTTTCAGCAAGTCCGCTGAGCACAATGGCAGCACATTTCTGTGCCAAAGTGAGAGATAGGGTTTACAAAGAGTCATGCTGTAAGCTCTTGGGGCTTCTGGAAACAAAGTGTGTTAAGGGAGAAGTGCAATTAGTCTATGAAGGAACATTCGTTCTGTGTGCACCACCTTTGAGC
>NW_026555065.1:27305000-27315000 GCF_021234165.1 Pteronotus mesoamericanus
AACTAATCTGCTTACACCTGCTCTTCCTCACCTGACAGAGCCGGGGCCTTCTAATGCCTTTTCGTCTGATCATTAAACTGAACCGAATATGCCTTCAGCTCCACGTGAAAGAGAGTAATTAGTATACTTGTCAAGCCAGGTACAGCCCTGCTTACCCTGCTTTTTTTCCCTCCAGCAGCTAATGAACTGCTCCCATCTCATTATTCAAAAATAAAAAGGCACTTAGTATACTATGAACTGATTTCCCTTGCTTTTTTTTTTTTTTAAGAAGTAACAAGATTTGGCGCTGATCAACCTTACCATTAAGTGACAAAATGATAAATATCCTTCTGGATTGATAAAAAGTTAGCCACTAGGTAGTCTGGAATGGTAATAAACTAACATAGCTCATGAGGCAACTTGGAGTGCTCCACTATATTTTACTGAGTTTGAGACCACCCCCAAATTAATCAAATTCATTATTCTCCACCTTTTTTAATATACACTGGTGCTCGGCATCTTCATGCAGGTCTATTTACCCACATAGCACTTATTCCCTTAGTATCTGTATATGTGTTTGTTTATATGTTTATGGTGGGCCTTCTCTACTAAAATGTAAGCTCCTGGAGGACAGGGGTTTTTGCCTATTTTTTGGTTTGTTTTTGTTTTTTTTTGTTTTCATGATGTCTCCCAAGAGAAAATGAATGAAAAAGTAAATTCATATTGATACATACGTCCCTTGAAATACTAATGAAAATGTGGAACTATTTTAAAGGTCCAAATTTTTAAAACTGTCTTTCTTTTGAATTAAATAAGATTAGAGAAAAAAAGGAAAGATGCATAGAAAAACAGTATGAAAAAATTTTGTTTTACCTAAACCTGTTGCTAAATAAACTCCAAGCAAAATTTTAAAAATTAAAATTAATAAAATTAAAAAATTTCATTTCTTAATGCCAAAAATAAGCTGACATTGTGAATGGTTCTAAATTCTGTGCACTCTATTTTTTCCTGGAAAAAAAAATACCATTAATGCCAAGGTCAAACAAACTTAAAAAACCAAAATCCATAAATTTATGAAGCATTTAAAATAGGTGACATGATTATCCCTTAAGAGAAAAGAAAGGATGATATGTCCTAAATTTCTCCTAGATCCAAAGATAATTAATTCCACTTCGCTTAAACAAAATGTAAGCTCTGCACAAGACACTAGACTCAGTTTTTAGAGGTGTCAAGTACATTTGTTATAGGTACAAAAAATTTTGGAAGAAACTAGTTAATATGTTTGTTGAGCAATAATTTTGATCTAAATTGAGGATGCATCTGTGTGAGGAGCTTATCTGCCCTAGCAAAGCATAAGCTTCTTGAGGGAAGATAACCTAACTTAGCCGGAGACGGTTTTCCAGAGTGGAGAGCATATGTTCCATGAGAGAGGGAGAGAGGGAGACACGGAAGGGGGTGGGGGAGACACAGAGAGACAGAGAAATATACACACACAGTATCAGGGTATCTGATTAAAACAATAAATGAATTTTTTAAAAAACCTGCCCCTGTGTCACCCATTTGTTGACCTAATTTCCCCCAGTCCTTTTGTCTTTCATACTTCTGCTAAACACGTGGTTTTCCACCTTCCAATCAGAAAGCCAGGCAAGCAGCCCAGACAAAAAACATCAGGATGTCAGTGTGCTGACTCAAAGAACATGCAACAAATGATTTTAAGAACAGTACAGTCCACTTCCTTCATCCCAGAGACGAAGATCTCTCTTCCCTGCTGCTGAAAATCTAAACTGATTTCATATACAAAATACCATTTGAAGGAATGTTCCTAAACCAGCCACGCTTTTTTTTTTTTTTTACCAAACATTCATCAGTAGTCTGAAAACTCAACAGGAACAACTACAATGGAAACGCAGAAAAATAAGATTGAAATAGGAAATAAAAAACAAGCCAAATAGGACACTCTGCCCACCCAATGCCTTGTAGATAAAAGCATTTATGAACTGACCAGCATTTTTGATAATTTATGTGAGAGGGGTGACTGAAGCATGGAAAAGAACCAAAATCAAGTCCAGGTTTTTTAAAAAATTCACCTTTATTTTGATTTCTTTTCTTCAAAAATTATTACCCCTAATAATCAAAACTAGTTGATTTGCAAAAACAAAACAGAAAAGGTGTTATTTAACAAATAAAACAGATTTGTGAAAATTTAGATCAGTCTGAGAACGTTTATTTTGAATACTTATAGAATTGGCAGGTCTCTTTTTATGAAAAAGAGTATGTAACGAAAGAGAACCTATCAGTCATTGCAGAGGGTTTTACCTGGACTGATGTTAAATAATGTCATCATTGAGATGAATGATAGACAAGGACATATGTCTAGTCACTTTATGGGTAACAGAGAAAAGAGGAAGGATGAAATTAAAAAAAAAAAAGATTAGAATGGGTGGCATAAATTTAAGTCCTGAATCTAAATAAAAAGTATGTAGTGAGATAAAAACCCAAAATATAAAATAAAATAAACAAGTCCATATATACACTTATACATACATATATATGTAAATGATTGAATAAATTAATGGAGAGAAGAGATAAAACTTCCTTAGAGAAGAATTTCAAATAATGTATCTAGACACTTCTCCCTCCAGGTGGTAGAGTTTAATTTTACCCCTCAACTTGGTGTGGGCTAAATTTAGTGATTTACTTCCAAAGAACAGAGAAAGTATTGGAAGGGAAAAATAGCAACTTTACAGTGGAGAACTCTAGCAAACACTACCTTAACCAGAAACTAAGGTTAACATAACTAGGAATAAGTTATATTGATATCATACACCTCCTGAAATGACATGCTAAGAGAACTTCACCTCTGTGGTATTCTTTTCCAAAACTTCAAATCCTAGCCTTTTTGTAAGAAAAAAATACATCACACAAACCCAAACTGAGACACGCTATGCAGAATTACCTGGTCAATGTTCCTCAAAACCAAGGTCATCTAAAACAAGGCAAGACTGAGTAACTGTCACATACCAGAGGAGACTTAGGAAGTATGAAAACTAAATACGACATGAAAGTCTGGATTGGATCCTGGGCCAGAAAAAGTCCATTAATGGAAAAAGTGGTGAAATTCAAATAAAGTTGGGAACTTGGTTAATAGTAATATACAAATTGCTTAATAATTACTGTCTTAATGTTGACAAATGTACTAAAACTGAGTGGCAGGTATTAGAAGAACTTACTATCTTTGCACCTTTTCTGTCAATCTAAAATTACCCGAATAAAAATTTTATTTAAAAAAAGTAAACACTTTCTAGTGGACTTGCTTGCTGCCCTCAGAAATGACCTCATGAGAAATTTAACCCTTCCATTAACCATCAAAAAAAAAAAAAGAACCTAACTCTTGTTGCTTTTGAAAGAGTATTAGCTAATAGAATCCCTAAAGTATAAGATAAAATTATAGGTAATTATGACAAAAAAAATAGTTGTAAGTGTCCATAGTACATATATAGGTACAGGAAACACATGCTGTTGTTTTGTTACTATGAGATAAAGTAAAGTAGAAAAAGAATTCAGGAAATTGAGTCCATCCTCCCATTCTATGCAGCTTTGATAAGGCCATAATTCATCTCTCCCCATACAGAGCATCATAAAAAGTATTTCAAGAAATTTTGGAGTTCCCAAAATTATCAGAGAATTTGAATATCAAGAGTACTTAAAGAAGGTGAAGGGTAAATTAATTTTTTCATATGTTTCAGATAACTATTTATTGGAGTAACACTGCCCATTACTACAAAAATCTCTGTCATTTGAGTGCCTATTATGTGCCAAGCATGTCGCTAAGCATTTTATCAAATCATCTTTAACCTATATAACAGTGAAAAATAGATGTTGCTTTCCAATTTTAAAGAAGAGCAAACTATGTCTCCTGAAGAAGTTACCCAAGGTGAAAGTAGTAAACAAACTGAGATTCTAACTCGACAAGTGAAAATACACACAAATTGTAATAGATGAGTTTTAGGTAGAAGGAAGATAAAATATGCTGAGATTAAGCACTTTGGCAATATCTAAACAATGCTGTTCATTAAATAATGGAAAGAAAAACACTCTAAAATCAGAAGACCCAGATTTCTTCCCATGCTCACTGCTTTTGTTCATTCCTTTGTGTATTTCAGGGAGATTCATGTAATAAGGTTAAGCACAGGAGAATTTAGGGGTGGGTAATCCAAGTTCAAGTCCCAACTCTTGCCCATTCTAATTATGTGACTAGGCTGGTCATTTATCCTGAGCTTCTTTTTATCATACACAAAAACTGCAAAACAACATTTGCCTTATCTATGTTAAAGAGTTGTTGTATAAATATGGGTCAAAAAAGGGAAGGGGATTAAAAAGCACAAACTTCCAGTTATAAAATAAGTCACAGGGATGTAATATACAGCTTAGGAATAGGGTCAATAATATCACAATAGTTATGTACAGTGACAGTTATTAGACTTACTGTAGTTATCACTTTGTAAGTTATATGTTTTAACATCATTTTGTATACATGATACTAATATAATAGTATATGCCAACTATAAGTAAAAATAAAAAACAAAAATTAAAAAAATTAAAACTTTATATAGGTCAAATAAAACATATCAAAACTTTTTTTAAACAATAAAGTTTTATTCAAATGTTTTATGTGTTGTCTACTAAATTCTTTCATATCCTCTCAATCCTAGAATCATAATAGTAGATAAATTATCAAGAAAATATGTAATACAAGTCAACTAATATTTATGGACGTGAGACCAGGGGATAAACCAAGACACAGAACATAATTCACCAAAAATCATTCCTATGTTACTTATATAAAATGTCTTCTTAGAAAGTTATCTGCCATCAAAAAAGGGGATCTACTTAAAATGTTGCATTTTATGTCCTTGCAAGGCAAAAGAAATAAACTCGTACTGTCAGTGCATTTTTATCTGATTAATGAATAAAGATCACTTATGTTTTCCAAGAATGTTATTCATTAAGTTCCTCAAACAAACATACTGAATCTGAAAAAAGTTACAAAATAAAGTGGGACAAAAAACCTTACAATTATCTCATTCTTAAATATATTAGCATCTTCTCATAAATTAGGAGAAAGTAGAATTCCTAAATTCTCAAACCATGACGTAATATTGGTTTTATTGATTCTCTGGACAATTTGTGGGAGTACCCAATCATTATTTTGACAGTTTTATCATAAGGTAATAGACTTCCTTTTGGATAATTGCAGTTACCACATTCAATTTCAACCTCACTCAGGACTTTTTCCTAGATACAGCTTTACTGTCAGTCCTAGATCACATTACTTTCTTTTTATAGCTATACACACAAAGCATTTCAGGTGTTACACCTAATTATGTCAGCACAATAACAATTTAAAAGCTCATCATTAAGAAGTAAAGGTTAAGTACTTATATGTTAAGACTCCTTTTTATAAAGACATATGGTGCTATATGACATAAGTAAATGAATTACACAGGCATCTAAAAGTCTGAGAGTTACAAAAAAAAAATAAGATCTCTTTTTGGATAAAGTAGGAAATTTGATGAGCTTCAATGCAGGCAATAACATTGGTGAACTACAGTGTTGACTTACAAGCTTTCTTCTCACTCATGAAAACTATTCACCCATACAGGTTTCAGAGTACAGAGTTGTATGGCAAAATAATCCTTTTCATAGGGAGGCAGTTTAGTATTATTGTTAAGAGCGTGGGCTCTGGAATCATATTGTGTCTACTTACTGTTGGACCTGGGGCAAGTCACCTTAGATCTTTGTACCTTGGTTTCCTCATCTGTAAATGGGGATATTAATACTGCTTGCCTCTTAAAGTTGTTCTGGGGATTAAATGTCCAAGTCTGGAATTCAGTATCTTCTGCCATATGATCTTAACTGACTGGCTAACTTTTTAATTCCCACCATGACGTTACCAAAACTTTTAGTTAGCGACTCTAGACTGTTCTCACACAGACCTCACACTTTTCCATTTTCCTTCCTTGGTTCATACAGCTCTGTCTTACATTGTCTTCCCCTGCAGCCAGTCCCCCCATCCATGATGCCGGCCTTAACTCCAGGTCTCAGGCAGAGGCAGGTGAAGATCTCAAGAAAATGAACCATGTGAATCTATCATGTAACCGCTCTGGTCCTTCCCCAATTGCCTGCTCACCATCTTCCTCCTCTACCCCGAACAACCTGTTCACTGATCAATTTGTATTTTATAACATAAAATTTTCCTCACAAGTTGCTAAGAAAAATATAAGGGGAAGAACATTAATCAGTACAAGTTTTCTAGAGTTAACAGGATTTATAAATTCAGTAAGATATCAACATTAGTAGCCAAGGTAGATTATTTTTTAATTTCAAGTAATGATCTTCTGCTTGAACTCGTGATCATGGATAATAGAGTTCATTAAATGCCACTGACTACACTGTATATAAAGCATAGCTGGAATCTAATTTCCAATTCTGAGCTTCTTGAATGACAAAGCTTTCAGTATAATCATTATCATTAATATTTATCATGCAATGAATGTGCTTCTATATTCCTTCAAACTAGCAAAAATAAGTCATTTTCTCATTCCATCAGTTGTAAAAAGCATGTCTATAAATAGATACAGGAAAACGCCTACCCATAGATACAGTTTTTATCAACAAAAGCTGAGGGTCCAAAATAAGCTCAAATTCCTGCCCCTGGAATTTTACCTGAATTGTCCAAACCAGCCAGCTTCAAA
The DNA here is from genome assembly GCF_021234165.1 of Pteronotus mesoamericanus. NCBI lineage: Eukaryota > Metazoa > Chordata > Mammalia > Chiroptera > Mormoopidae > Pteronotus > Pteronotus mesoamericanus. The sequence goes on from NW_026555065.1 coordinate 27,311,735, forward strand.
GGACAGGACAGGCTACAATAGTGCTTTCAAGACATGGAAAACAACATATGGTGTCGAAACTTGAGTTTTAATTAAGACTTTTTAAATGTTTTAAAACTATATAAAAGGCTAAAAGATACCCATGTGTAATATGTAAGAAAATGTCTGCAATTAGATAACGTGCAATCACTAAACTTGAGGTTTCCAAAGAGTTGGAAACATTCCCCTTTATACTAAGTTAGAGGAGGCCCATTCATTTGCTTCCTCTTAATGAGGCCCTTACCCCTGGAAATAGGCATTAATTCCTTACATTCACTTTACCACCATTTAGGGGGCAAAAAAAATTTAGGATATCATGCAAATGTAAATTCAAGCATTAATAATTTTGAGTGTTAAATAATTACTTGAATAATTAAGAATCAAGTGAGGGTTCACATATAGAATGGGCGATGCCCCCTTGCATTTGAAGTGTCTTGGAAAGAACAATTCATGTACAGATGACTCAAATCTACACTATGCTCCTGAGAAAAAGCCCCAAATTTCCAACCTTACAGAAGCATTCTGGAACCTCAATTTATTAACCCAAACTGAATTCATTTTTTCCTTCCTCAAATCAAACAACTCGTATTTATATTATTATGAGATACTCCAGTTCGAAATTTCAAATTCATCCTTTTACTTCCTTATCAGTAACATCCAGTAAATTGGTATGTCCTACAGACTTTATTTCTTTTTTCACTTACACTGAAATGCTAGTTCAGACCTGTCTTAAACTTTCTAAGAATAATGTAACAATTTATTAATTGTTTTCTCTCACTACATCCCTCACTTCAATCCATTCTACATAGTGTTGCAACCTTGGTTCTTAATTGCTGTCACAATATTATGATCCATTACAAAATGTATTCCAAATTATTTATAACTAGAACTAAGTAAATTTGTAAGAGTATTTTTTAATAAATGAAAGTTGATTTATCTGTTTCTTTAATATACTATTATTCATCTTCAACTGTTTTCCAGTATGCTTTCTTGACAGGAAGAGAGGAGCAGAGTTACAGAAAAGTCCTAGCCATGATATTGAATCCTGGTTCCTTACCCACAGGTAAATGATATCCTTCACATTTGTATTATTGAAAAGCTCTGCTATTGAGAACCCTCAATGGCTTCCCATTGCCTGCTAATTTAAATACACACCCCTAGGTCTGGAGTTAAGTATCTTCTATAAAATGATCTTAACTGAAAACGGCTAAATTTAATTCCCATCATGAAAACGTTTAGTTAGCGACTCTGATTGTTCTTATGGAGACCTCATGCTTTTCCGTTTTCTTTCCCTGGCTCACACAGCTGAGTCTTACATCGTCTCCCCTTGCAGCCACACTCTCCCAGGCCATGAGGCCTCCACTAATGCTGCTACCCGGAACGCTTCTTCCCGCTGACTTCTTCCAGCATGCTTTTACCTCTACAAATACATGCCAAAATATAATTATTATTGAATGTGTCCACATTTCTACTACTAAGCTGTGAGATCTTAGCGGAAAAAGCTCTGAGTTTTATTCCTCTTTCCTTCTACTGCAATACCTAATATAGCGCTCAGGATATAGTCAGCAACTCCAATAGCTCTTGACAAAATGCAGAAGAATAAAGAACGTGAATCCCAAAGAGATAAGTAATCCGGTATTGTTAGTATGGGACTACTCAAAGTCTAATCAGATTCAAACACCTACTGGATGCTTTCTCACTGAAACCTAGAGTTTTGAAGACAATTGTACTGTATACTGATGGTCTAGCACACTGCCAAAAGCTCAAAATCAACTTATCTCAAAACTGAAGTTAAGGTCATTTAAAAAGTAAGAACAAAAATGTTTAGTTCCATTGGATAAAATGTAGTATCTCTGGGGGGGCAGGGACGGGCAATTACACACATGTTGAACAGAGGAGCACATCCTCTTAATAAAATAGAGTAAACTGGTATTCTACAAAACGGTCATCTTCACTGCCAACTTCATTCGACTGTACTGTTCATTTTAAAAGAATATTAGTATTAACAGGGCTCGTCCAAAACCAGGCAGAGTATACTGCTCTATGGAAGGAAGAAAAGAAAAGCTGTATGAAACCTTCAGGAAATAAATAAAACCATGTTTTTAATGTGGATGGAGGTATTTTCCTAATGGTTCTTTAGAAATTTTAATCTGTCTTACATTCAGACTCAAAGACAGTTAATATGCTTTATAATTTTATTATAATACTAGCTTCTCTATTAATAAGAGCTCTTACAAGTTATAGATGATTGATTTCCATGAAAGAACTGTGAACATTTATATAATCTTTTCCCATTTAAGGATATTTCCATTTTTGTATCTACTCCAGTTAGGAAAACCTTCATTAAAAGCATTATTTATAGTATGATTCTTAGTAGGAAGTCACAGTTCTTAGTGTGGCACTGGTTTCTTCATTCACTCACTCACATGCAATACTTGAGACTTAACAGGAAGTAGGATGTGTGCTAAAATTGGGGCGTACTGAAGAATAACAACAACAAAAACCCAAATCTCTAGTGTTCTTGCAAAAGCTGGATGGGAAGCTGAGATGACAGGGGTAGATTATAAAACAATTAAAATTCAGGCTTCCTTAACAATTCAGTAGTCTGAAACTGGTCATTACTTTCCAACTATACTGTCTGTTGGTACAGTAAGAATACATGATATAAAACAGGGAAAAACTATATTTTGATACCTAAAGGATTTGTTTAAAAATGGTTTAAGAAAATAATAGGTAGATTATATCCAAATATAATCATCACTAATCATCACTAATCAACGTGCTGTTGGCTGTTGGTAACATCCTACACTAGAAAGAAAGACTGTTGAGTGGGATGGAGCTCAATCACTTGAATTGATGGCATGATAGTAAAAAGATCACTTCAACTCCTGTTTTTTTCCAGGTCTGTAATGTGACATGAAAACTTGAAACCCTACTCTGACAGCATTTCCCCAACAATTATACTAACTGGTACTTTATTAATTGTAATGCAATAAAAGGAGCTTGACAAAGAGCTAGAAGTCTTGAATTCAAGCTCTGCCATTCACCTCCATGTCTTTACTACCATTTCCATTTACAACTTCTTAGAGTCTCAGTTTTCTAACCTACATGGCCTCCTATGTCTCACCTACTTCACTGAGTTATTCTGAGGCCATAATATCCATGGAAATGCTAACTAAAGTTCTCCCTTAGAACAACCCACCTTTAGATTTCATGAGGAAAAGAAAATGGGGCAAAAATAGTAAACT